>NW_026923791.1:0-22190 GCF_032062105.1 Saccostrea cuccullata | reverse complement strand
AGGAATGGGTTTTATGTCACCTACAACATTATATATAGAATCAAAATTCATATTGCATAAATTTTTGACACACATCAATTGCACACATTACGTCATACCTTTGACAAGCTGAGCAGGTGCCCCTCCCCCTTTTCAATTATTTAAATCCATTTAACTTCTCCAAAATACAATTTTTTCCATAAAATTTGTCAACAATTTGCATAATTAGTTCCAAATTATCCAAAAAGTGCCAATAAATTGATTAACGTGAGATTTGACCTTTGACCTCATAGGACACAGACTACCAATTATTTTGCTATACATTCCTTTATACTATAAAAAATGATTTAAAAAATTACACCAGCTCAACTTACCTGAAACTTGGCACAGAGTAAGAAGAATTCAAGTCCAAAAATTTTTCAGACTCTCAGGGAAATTCATCGCATGCAGTTCCTGCTAAGGCATCGCAACTAACCCCTACCCTGCTTTTTTCACTTTCTCTTCGGGGAAAGGGTAAATATGGGCCTCTTTACACCCTTCCTACTACGCGCGCAAGTGCAAAATTTCACATATTAACAATTTTATATTTTTTTTCAAACCCTCTCCTTTCCATCTAAACCCAAAAATAACATCAGTCCACCCCATAAACACCCCAAAGAATTTTTAAGAAAAAAACCTCTATTTTTAAACTGGAACTACTTGAGTGGTCAATGAAATAGGGGTAAAATTAGTAGTCTGTAACCTAATCTGAAGCAGTTACTGGATTGCTCCTTACATGTATTCAACTAACAAGCAAATATACTGCATGAAATCATACTGAACATTAATAATTACGTCTTAATTAAATATTCTATCATTTCTGATCGTTTAGTTGATATAAACTGCCTCATTGATGTAAACCAATAGTAGCTGGTGTCCGAAACCAAGATTTTCTCGATTCGCACTTTACCAGCAGTGAGTTTTAATCCAACAAGATCTTTTCCCGAGGGCAGTGATTTATGTCTGTAAGTGCTTGGATCTTTAAGGAATCCACACCAGCTGGAGTTACATTGATTGTGATCTCCGAATGCATGCGGAACTGTTGCATACAGGTTTTTCCGGATCCCCTCTATGTCATTTTTGTTTCGTTGAATTGTATACGCAAAACATTTATTGAAGAATTTTATGATTTTCACAGAAAGACCTCCATGGGTTTCTTTGACCTTATATAATGCGTTGGACAAATTCCGGACTTCGTGGTTTTTATCGCTACTTTTTGTAATGTTTGGTACTGCCTTTTTAGTTCTTAAAAATGTAGTGCTGTCGTCATCCATGATAAGTTTTCGTACATCCAGGCCTTTTTCTTTCAAAGACTTGATGCACTTCACGGTAAGGAAAGGTTCCATGCCTTTAGCTGAACCGCTCCAGTTTTTTCGACAGCTGTGAGATTAACATAAGCCTCTTCCTCTCTTTCAATACTGGCATTTTCTACAAGACTTGCACGCCACACCATAAGAAAGGCACTTTTTGTATTTTTCCCAACAACCGTTACATGTCCTTCAAAACAAGTTATATCAAGAATTTAAATATTTTCGTTTGAGTTTATTGTAAAAGTATATAAAAACAGTTTAAATGATTTTAAAAATGGAAACGGGCGATAACCACTATGTGTCAATGGTGGAACATGCAGCCCCGGTCAAGAAATATGTTGACATGATACCTGTATGCTTAACGTATTTACTGATTGATAAACAGTTCAATGGTATTTGATGGATTGTCTTAATGCCAGCGCTAAATAGCAAATTGTCCATAATTCCAGCTCTTGAAAAAAGGTGGTAGACGATACTTTCCATTGAAATCGGACTTTCAAGGATCACCATATTTTGAATTAGTTTTGGATGTGATTAAATGTTCCTTATATCTTTTCTTATATTTTAGGCAAATAAATAAAACATAAATATATTAGAGTTGCGTCAAGCGAAAAGGGACCTTCGTGACAAAATTTTCGAAAATAGTTTTTTTACCGATTCTGAAAGAACTAGTTTTTCTGAATACTTTGATACCAAATTTTTTATTATATACCTTCTAAATTCTAATTAAAACTCAAGATGAAAGCAATGCAGTTTTAACAAGATGACGCTATAAAACGTTGAATAACGTCACATAACGTTATTGATTTTTGGAACGTTATTATTACTAAATAACCCTTTTGTATTAGTTAGAAATTATTTTTTCTGCATGTATTAAGTTTTTTCAATATCTATTTCCCCAAATTTTAGCATTTATATGATCGTATACACTGTTTAATAGCGATAAGGCTGTTGAAAAAACCCTTAATTTTATATATATGTAGGCCAATATTGAAATAATAAAGTACATTTAAGTTGTACATTTTCAAAGAAAATATTCAACAACACCATCTCATCTTTTTTTCTACGATATGAACATAAGCATGCTTTAATCTCTGAAAAATTGATATTTGAAAGGATCCTTTACAAGGGGATAGACCGCTGACCATACAAAACCAAACAAGTTCCTACTCTGCAGTTATCTCACAAGGCATTCGTAACAAAACGGATATTTTCCAAGAGAGAAATAACAGTACGTTAACAGAAATGACCGAGTATTTAGGAGTAAAATGAATAATTATGTTCATGTAGTAAGGTCTTAAGGATTGATCCCGGTCAAAGTATTGTTATTTCCCTTTCGCTATAATCAGCAAAACCACCTCCAAAAAACAAAAACAAACCCTTAGCCAGAACCTACATGTATTTTTATGGAAATGACATAGTTGTACTTCTCTGAACAAATTTTTTTTAGGGGGTGGGTCGTGTGCAACTTTCAGGCATTGTTATTTTTTTTTACTTATCAATTATTCCATACTTCTTTCAAAAACGATGTACTATTATTTTATTTCAATTGAAAATTATATTGAAATGTGGAATATACTCCAATTCAAAAAGATTAAACGTGTTTGTTTTATTCCCCCTATAACGATGCTACTTGCCTATATGACAGCGATTTAAGATGCTAAAATTAAACAAAATATACCGGTACAAACATTAGATACTGAAGTTAAATAAAATATACCGGTACAAACATTAGATACTAAAATTAAATAAAATATTCCGGTACAAACATTGTATCAATAATTATGACTTAACTATATATCAGTTAAAGAAATAAAGTTTTTGTACATTTGGGAGACAGGGGAAGGGGGGGGGGTCTTCTTCAAAAATGAGCCCGGCACGTTGTGCTTTGAACAAAGACACGTTACTTCGGTGCTTGCGATTGTTTAAATTTTGCTAAAGATAAATATCGTATGTCGTGCAATTTTGTAAAGAAAAAATATTGTATTTTATCCTCATGTTAAAAATTTTAAGGAATTGAATTTGTTCAGCACTAAAGAATACCAATAAAAATACCCAAGTTATGTATATACCTAGACTTGACGCAAAACAATCAGTTGGACAACATTAAAAGTCAGACATCGAATTCATACTTTTAGAGTACCGGGTATCCTAAAATCTTTAATATATAATTAACGTATGTATAAGCTTTTCTTCTCGGGACTGCCACCCAATCAGGTGTTAGTTAAGTACGTTGTTTCATGCAATATTTTATTGACCAAATCACTGGTACCGGATGACATTCTAACTGTACAATCTAAACAAATTGATACACAGTTGCATACATGTACATGTAAATAATCACTTTAATTCATATTCAGCTGTATCAGTGAGAACAATAAATGGTGTAAAATGCATGGGCCTCATCCCCTGAAAATCCAAACAATATAATATACGTATACAGGCTGCCATCGGAAGAAATTTCTTTTAAATTTATTCTCAGCATTATTTTATTATGCATAATGTGTACAATCGACAATCCTCGGCTGACTCCGCTTCACTCCATTCAAACAGGTACAAGCCATCCGAGGAGCTCCGAATGATGCCCCCCCCCCCAAAGAAAAAAAGAAAGAAAAAAAATTAAAGTCACGTGCACGAATAATGATGATGATAGGATATAATTTACAAAACGTAGTTAATTTTTTTTTCAAATCCAACTTTTTATTCTTAAAGTCAGGTTGTGACAGGGTCTGTAATTCTTAAAATAAAAATTTCAAAATTTCTCTCATACCTGATTGAAAAATATATATACAATGTATATTTTTAAAATCATATGCAGTAAACAGACACATATAGAAAGCATCTTCATTTGTGGGAAAGGGCTTTATAAAAGTACGTTATTTTACAGAGATAAAAAAGGATTCATCAGACGATATTATTAAGAGGTCACAACATGCACAAGTGTAAATAATCATTGATTTCATAATCGCAGTGTAAATTGAGATAGGTCTATGGCAACATTAACAAAGGGGTTGCACAGCTTCCAGATATGAATTCTCATGATCCTCTGCAAATACATCTACAGTGTATGAGAAAGAAAAGGAACCATTGAGATACTGTTTGAAAAACAAAATAATTCATAACCACTTGACTGATGATGTGGATTACAAAGCAATAGTCCGGCACTTAATAAATTGGTCAAATAAAGGAGCGATGTTTTTTTTTAGGAAAGGGGGGTGGTGGTGGTGCATGTACAATTGTATTATCAAATTGGCTATGGTCAAAATAAAAAAAAAAGAAAATAGTAAATTAATACGTAAAAACGAAAGTGAACAAGCACAATCGAAACAAAAAAATTATTAATTAAACAAAAAAATCAAGTGAGAGAATAACGGAAAAAAATCGGAATTAATCCTTGAAAAGCTACCCTTTCCGTAGTACCCCGGTAATATAAAATTTAAATGAAAGAAAAAGTGAGCAAGCTCAGATACCCCACGCTCCCCCAAAACTCAAAGTGCTGAAAAACCCAGAAAAAATAAAGGAATCAGAATTTCCCGCTTATATGCACGTCTACACATCGTGTCCTAAATATCTGCAAAGTTTGATGAAATTCTGTGCATCGGATCGGTTTAAGAGGAGTTGCACTGACAAACTGTTCATCTCAATATTCAAGGTGTAGCCATAAAATCTAAGTTTTAAGTGCGGAAATTCGCGTAAAAAATAAAGGAATCGGAATTTCCCGGTAATATGCACATCTACACATTGTGTCCTAAATATATCCAAAGTTTGATGAAATTCTGTGCAGCGGTTTTATATGAGTTGCGCTGACAAACTGTTTATCTCTATATTCAAGGTGTAGCCAAAAATCTAAGTTGAAAAGTGTGGAAATTCCCGGAAAAATAAAGGAATCGGAATTTCCTGGTAATATGCACATCTACACATTGTGTCCTAAATATCTGCAAAGTTTGATGAAATTCTGTGCAGCGGTTTAAGAGGAGTTGCGCTGACAAAAAAACAGGACTGACGGACTGACTGACTGACACTCTGACAGAAGGGTCAAAAACATTATACCTCACGCAATTTGTTGCGTGGGGTATAAATATAAATTGGTGAAAATTTTTGTCGTTTTTTGTCAATAAACATATGACCCCCCCCCCACCCCACCCCGTGACACACAAAAAGCTTTGGTATGAATTTGTTAAATAACAGTCCATATCAACTGTAAATAGTAATCTTTGTGTCACTGGGGGGAGGTTAAAAATATTTTCCGTTTTTCGTTTATTTCTATAGTGAAAAATACAAGTTCACCATTTTTAGAGTTATCTCTCTTTGTATGAAAAAGAGAAGTTGCAGACAAAAGATGGGTACTATAAAGCATAACGGACAGACGGACACCCCCATCACTATACACCCATGTTTATTATGCGTTAAAATTGACATATTGAAAGGTACTCTCTATGGTCTGTGACAAGAAAATTCATACAAGTACATGTATTTAGAAAACAAGTGGGGGTGTATTGCTAAAGATAGGTTTTTGAATATCAAGTATTGACTTAAATTTCACATATATTTAGCAGATAAACTATTATAATTGCGTCCTGTTCCTCTCTTCTGCCAGCCACCGTCGCATGAAACCTCTGCACCTTCGCTGCAACTTAGATCTGGAGCGTCTCCGCTGATGAAGAATTTTTTTTTTGGGATTAACTTTTGAAAATGCATGACATGATTATCATGGAGAATAAATTTTAGAAATTTAACCCCTTTTTACATATATATTTAATATTATAAAAGAATTTCCGCCAGTAGTATTTAATGATATTTTGATTTCAGACATTTTTTTCGGGGGGGGGGGGGGTTATGTTAAAGTATTTTGAATGTTTTAAGTAAATATGCCTATTAGAGCAAATGATTTCAGCCTGAATTGCAGCATTACAAGAATTCTCTGCGATATCCTCCATAACACATCCTATTTCTCTCTCCCGTTCTTTTAGAGTTTTGTGGTGAGTAGAGGGAAGATGAAGCTCTGCAAGGATATTGTTAACCTGCTGTTCACCAATACCAGCATGCAACATTGCTACAATATCAGAATAATCATCCCCCATTAACACTTGTCAAAGAAACTAATATTTTTCTTTCTTACCGGTATCTATTAAATGGTTGACAACTTTTTTAATAATTTTTTTTGATAAATTATTATTTTATTCTTGTAAATACGTATTAAAAGTAAGTTTTAAATCTGTTGTAAACAGTACTATTAATACGCATTAAAGTCGTATTGTTAAGGGGAGGGGGGTACCTGCAGCAAGCTCTGTGTTAACGTCAAAGCATCTAGGCGGTCCTTTCCCATCCACATTCATTGTGTGTCTCTTACCGGTAGGCACTGAATTCAAGTTGTTGCATTTAACACATTTTATGTACAGAATAGACGCCAATCCATACTTTCTCTCGTCAACACAAGCATCTAATCTTCAGTTGTCTTTGCAGAAAACGCGCTCCTTCAACCCTTGAGCCAATACGCTTAGCTCTACTATTCTTCTCCCCTCGGCCCAGGAATTATTTTTGTCTTCTTATTCATCTGTGCCTTTTTGCTCTTTCTTTCCATCATTTTCGGCAGTGTTTTCCTTTCATTTTAAATTATCCAAGCGATTTTGTTTTCGTACAGAAATAAATTTTCCTTTGTGCTTCATGGCACCGAGCCGTTTTTTATTTATGACGTTTACACATTTTAAAAATGACGTAGGCTTATAAAATTTGCGCCAAATCTTTTAATATATTTTGTTCGAATTTTCATTTTGTGAAAAAGAAATACTCAGTAATGTTTACCTCTAATTTTATTGCCATGATGGTTATGTGTGTAGTTGTTAAATTTTATTTATGACTTTTATATTAAAGAATTTTTGTGTACAATAAAGAATTTTATTTCATCGAGACAATGAAAAAATAACGCCTCAGTTCATCATGTGCACATTCTAACACAACCACTAATAGATCGACCACTGTGACCGATAATAAGAATATCTGGAGAAAAAAATTATATATGTCGCACGTATATAATATATTTGTAAATTTATAAATTCAAACGTCTCTTTCTCTCTTTATCTCTCTCTCTCTCTCCCTGAAAGCAGAACAATGAGGATCCAAGGGCTTACAGGCGAACTTTAATATAGATTGATGCTTATAAACCAAAATAGGAATTATTTATTGCAATACACTATCCCTTGTTGTAATGAGTTATCATCAGTACTTTCGGTATAAATGTATAATATGTTAGACGGTGTAACCGTTAGTGAGGGCGGAGCCATGAAGAGAAAATTGCTACCTTTTATTGTTTAATGACAAATCAATTAAATTCTGAAATTGTATGTCAGTGTCAGAGAATCATAACAAAGAACTCAGTTCTTAAAAAAAAACTTTTCATTCAAATACATGTAATAAATCTAAGAACTAACTGAGATATTTCATCATGAGACAAAGGGTTGTCTAGCCAGAGCACTAAACGTCGAAGAGTATAGTGGGGAAAGGGAGCGGCATGCACTGGACCAGTAAGGGATTCAACGTACCGAGGTCCAAGAAATGTGATACACCTCGGCCCAACGACACCTCAAACTTTAATGCATGTAAACTTGTTCCCAAATATATCCTACAATAATCAACTCATAGACTTTTCTGACATCATTTCTTTGTCTTTTACTACTTTTAATTCATATGCTTATTTAACAACACTGATCTGGAAACCTCAAGTCATTTCTCAACTGTTATTACTCCCATTACATTATCATAGTTATGACGTCATCTAAAGTAAGAACAATATTGTCAAGACTGAGATCAGAAGACGAACTCAGATGACCTAAAATACAGACAGATGGTCTACTTCCTTGATGAATCTCATCATCAGACCAAATTTGACTGTGTTACTATCACGAAGGTTGAAAATATAACAGCATCACAACTTTTATGAGAAAAAAAATTTGCAACGGATGCATGATTAGGGACATTTATTAGGCCCCTGTTGTGATATATCTTTTTAAAGTTTCTTCTTATTTATTTCTTTTTATTTTACATTAATTGGTAACCCATTAATTTAATTATTATGATTATTTTCTTTATTTTAACGAAAAATGTATATTTCACTTTTCAGTTTTTTTTTGTTTTTTTTTTTTTGGCTGATGTTGTTAAAACAAATCTGATTTAAATAGTCTTTCGAATTTTCTAAATCTAACATTAACACAATCGTTTTGAAAACAGTTATACTTTTTAATTATCTGAAGAAAAAAAAACCTTGAAATTAAAAGTAATTTTTCTGGTATCTTTGTCGTTTAAGACTTGGTTAATCATATAATTTCAAAACCAAAACTTGTGAATAATAGGGTACACTTCTGAGAAGTTTGAATTGAATATTTAACTTTATTGATGTCAAACAAAAATTCTGAATATTTGCTTCATGTTTTTAAAAGTTTTAAAGCACATTTATTAGGATAGAAAACTATATTGATATGCTCGATGTGTTTTACATTAACAGCATGCACTGCAACATTGAAGTCATATAACTTTGTGACTGTATATTTACATGCATTTACTGATACATGCAGACTGAACAACTACCTCTCCAGACTGTACATCATTCATTGTCTAACTTAGTTTTTCCTAATTTTAGACTTTACAGTATATATGTAATTCCAATTGTCTAAAAAAAATCTTTTCTATATTTTTAAAATTCATATATATCAATTAAGATTTTTGTTTTGATTATTATATTTAAGATACTGAATTTTTTTCATTTGAAAAACTTCATAAAATGAAATATTGAGTTTTAAAAATCACAACAAAAATGAGACTCAGACTTCCATCTGCTAAATATTTATATATCTATGTACAAGTAGATATTCATAAACAATTTGGATACCTAAAATTTTTTTAAAAAAAAATATTCCACACATTTATTGAGTCCCTATATTTAGACTTTTCACAGGGTATTAAATTCTGAATATAACTTTTTTAACTGTTCAAAAAAATTGTATAGTATGTCTAAAAAAAATACTATATTTCTAGCTTGGTATGTATTGACAATAATCCTGAAGACATTCGTTATTATTAAATTTTATTAACAAATAAATAAGGATTGTTTTCCTTCTACAGTCTAGTGAAAGGCGCCACATATAGATCCGCTCCTCAATAGTGCAGACAACAGCGCCGCCTATAGGGAATTTCTAACCAATCAAATGCCGTTATACTTGTGAAGCGCGAACTATAAATAAATCTAAATGTCTAAATCGAAAGTTGGAAGATGGATTTGATTTTAAGTAAAAAACCATTACTACTAATTATCCTTGGATTAAATGGTTTTCACTTTGATGAAAGTCTCATCAACAACGAGAATTTGCGCGTGAATCAAAACGACGCCATTTTTCAGGACGCCATATTGGCGACAAGAATTTCAGTTCCATAGGTATTGTAATTGATATATAGTTTACAATAGATTTCTTTTATTTTTCATATACATACGTGTTACCTATAGGGAGAGCTTCGCTCTCACGGGCCCTTCGGGCCCGTGAGAGGGCTCCGCCCTCTATAAATATATTTTTTTCAATTAACTACAGTTGTATTGATTCGATAGCAGGAATAATAAAAATATTTTTTCCATTACAAAATATATTTCTTACATTTTAATTTATTCTGCATACTGAAAAATCATTATCTAAAAGTTTTGCTTCCTAAAATGTGACGTCATAATCAGATGTGCACAAGAAAGTCGCCCAAATCATAGAAATTGCGTACCCAGTTTTAATGACGTCAGCAAACCCACGACCTACGTTAGCACTGTATTTTCATTCAACACAGTTGTAACCAGCCTGCTCGCTTGTCACCCTGCGCGTGAGGGAGACATCACGAATTGTCTCACCTCACGTGACATGCTCTAAACCAATCAGATTGACTGTATAACTCTGAAGGATAATAAAATATATTAATTTTAATATTTATATTTTAAAACGCATGTTTTTCTCACTAAAATATTAAGATAACAAATATTTATCAATCTCAAAAATCCATTAGCATAATTTGAAAGCAGAGCTAATACGTCCCTTAATAGCAGATTTAATGTAGGAGTTCATGTATAAGTATCTCCCTTGGACAGATCACATCCGCTATCTACCCCTTTTCAAGACCGAGCAAACGACAAAAACGTGAACATTTCATTGTGAAATAGAAAGCCTAACAGTATGTAAGAAAAACCGGATATTACAATTATATTCATTATTTTTTAAAGAAAAAAAAGCCGGGATTAATCCTTTTTACATATTTTTTCGTCTAATAAAGTAATTGTGATCAGTTCGATTTCTAAGATTAATTCGGGTATAACAATGCTTTTTATTACATTAACATTATATCTCCTCCTACTTCAACTCAATAGAAATAACTTAATCTCTTATTTTCCAATATCTTTAATGTACTACATAAATTATATTCAACCTTAAGCTTTGAATTTCATCGCATAGAGAGAAATGTTTCTAATGGGAAATGAAATCCTGCTTAATGTACCCGATTAGTGAGGAAATTGTAGCTAGATCAAAACTTTTTGGCGCTCACTTACCACCCTTAGTGTATATTTCTTGGCAACATACTTGACAAAAATTTCAAATATAATTCCAGCATTACATTGGTACGATTGGTGCATCTCAACGTAATTAGCACATGGTAGAGGAATGTCGCTTCTAATGTGTGGAAAGATTTTTTAAAAATAAATTTCAAAAGAAATTAAATATTATCTGTGCGAAGATAACTTAGAATATACGGAAGGAACAAGAGGCCCACGGGCCTTATAGGTCACACGAGTATCATGTAACAACCTTTCTGACAAATGAATTTGGTTCGTGTTTTAAACCAGAAGTCATAAAATTCACAAATTTTAAAAAGGCACCATTGCTCATTTCAACTATACATGTAGCATGCTTTAAGTCTGATTACTTAATACCCAGAGGCAGAGTAGGGGAACAAAGAAAAAATGCATTTTCATTAATTAGTTGTAATCAGTGGTGCCCCGCCCCACAGGAACTGCGATTTTCAAACCATTCATGCACTATCACTATATAATCATTAGAGGCCCGCTCTAACACCAGAACCCTGACCCAGGGGCCATGAATTTCACAGTTTTGGTAGGGGAATCGATGCTTATTACAATTGTAGTCGGAAAATAACTCTTCAGAACTAATGTTCGTTGTTGATGAACCCGACTTTAAATAAATATTATCTTATCTTATCATGCCAACAATTTGGCTTGATGGCCAGGAGTAAAGAAGAAGGTTTTTAAGATTGCTTTAAATTTAGTGGTTTTAGCCAAAATCCAAAGCGGCAGGGGCCATGAATTTTACAATTTTTGTTCTTCTGAGTATCCCAGGTGACCAAATATATCATATTCGTTATAAAGAGGAATTTGACACACCGGTAACTTCAGAAGTTGCCAAGTTGATCTCCGCACGCTTGCTCGTCATTTCAATCACAGCAGAACTGAACACGCTAAAAAGAAATTTTCATTTCCAACTTCCACAGCATGAGCTGCAAGAAAATACATCTCGATGGAATTCGACCCAGAGAATGGTAGAAAAGTTGGATGAACAACGCCGCACGCCTATTTCTTTTCACTAATTCCCATTAGCTGGTGGAAACAGAACTCAAATATCTTCGGTCTTAGCTGGACACTATTTAGCGAACCCTGCAACATCCGTCCCTTCGGAGAGGATGTAATACTCGTATTTTTTGTGATCTGATCATTACACGAACAGTATGCGAGCTCAAAGTCTTTTTATACAATATAAATCAAGACCAAAGCAAACACGGACCTCCAAAAAAGATCATCAGGTGCCATGGACGTGCGAGCACCTGTCACTACCTGACACATCTGCCGTGTTTTCCTACAGTAGACAATTTATCGTGGAAATAGTCTAACAATTAGTATGAAAAATGTCAGTCAGCATTTGACTTTATGTGAAGTTGTACCTGCAGTCCTTGGACAGAATAATTCACAGGCAAAAATTAGGTATGAAGACGAGGGCCTGGTATGATGTATATCTGTCAAATACAACCCCAAAATAGGCTAAACATGTATTTGCTCTCAGTCTTATATTTGGACAGAAACATCAGACCAATTGGTATAAAATAAGCCAACTGAAGTGTTGAAAGCAAGATTGCGGGGATGTGACATGAGATGTTCTTACACAAGAGATGTTTGTAAACACTTATGCCCCCCTCCCCCCAAATTGGAATTTTTCCAAGTCCAAAAAAGGACATAACTCCGTCAAAAATGGTGCGATTGTACCCAAAACAGAACTTGACCAAGATATTTATCCGATAAATCTGTATACCAAATTTCATTTCAGTATGTGCAACCCCTGCAAAGAAAATGAAAGGAAACTGCAAATAATTGGAATTTTCTCTAATCCAAGGGGCATAACTGTGTCAAAAATGCCGCAATTGTACCCAAAACAAAAGTTGACCTAGTTATTCATCTGATAAATCTGTATACTAAATTTCATCTCAGTATGTGCAACGGTTGTGAAGAAAATGAAAGGAAACTGCAAATAATTGGAATTTTTCTAAGTCCAAGGGGCATAACTCTGTCAAAAATGGTGCAATCGTACCCAAAACAGAACTTGACCTAGATATTTATCTGATAAATCTGTATACCAAATTTCATTTCAGTATGTGCAACGGTTGTGAAGAAAATGAATGGAAACTAAGTGGACCGACAGCAGCAAAGCAATATGCCCTCCCTTCTTCGAAGTGGGGCATAAAAATTTCTAGTTCCTATGATGAACAGAGTACATTTGGAACTACATGTACATTGAAAATGCGGAGTAACGTGCTGTACCAGACCTTGTATAACCATTCCATCAAATCCTCTTGTCGAAAGATCCATGAAATACTTCGGAGTTGTTACACCAGATACTAGTAGTACTGATTATATACTCGTTAAACAATGGATGCCCGGATCTTAAGACAGTTTTAGAGGGGCTCATATGTCACTCATATGTCATGTTTGTTGCTTTACTCGAAGAAATGTGGTTGCTAAGCTTGCAGATGATCTTTTGTGAGCAAACATGCCGAACCAGCACCTTAATAATTCTTCATTTTCATTCGCTATATAAATAAATATGGTTTCAGTTTTATTTTATTATCGTTTTAAGAACAGCGTGATATTTTGCTTGGCGGGACATCTAAAATTTTGTATGCTGATTATCATATTATTATCGATTGACTGTTCGATTTCATTGAAATGAACGGTAATTTGCATATCAAATGCAGAACCCAGGAACGTACTGACCAATGAAATTCCACAATGAAAAAATAACTAGTAAAATTCACTAAGAAAACTAATAAATTTTCTGTCCATCAATACCTTAAAAGTAGTTTTACTAGGTATTGGGTAGATTTACTATATTACAATATTCTTAGAATTTATAAGTAACTTTCACTAAGTTAGTAGGTATCTATACGACCCCCGCTGCATGTGACACCAGCTACTCCTTATCTTACCAAATAAACAGAATCTAGTTAAATTAGCTAGGTATTTCTTTCAGTGCATGGTTGTTTACTACTACATTTGTAAATATTCTATGTCAACATATGGTCAGTCCAAACTCCTGTTTGGCTTATTAATTTATATCCATGATTACAATGTACAATTTCATAATAATTATGAACAAGATACGAAAGTCAGAAAAAAAATCTACAATTTATTGATAAATAACAATTAAACATCTATATACTCTGTTGCTCGAAAAAATGACGATGTGTCGTGAAAAACTAATTTCCGTATATGCAGTATATTGTCCTCTACAAAAATTTGAATTTTTCAATTAAAATTTGTATATGAAAATTACAAATTTTAATTGAAAAAATTCAAATTTGTATATGACAATACAAAGCATAAATCTACACTTCCTGAGGATGCTTCCATACAAATACGATCAATCATGGCTTTGCTATTCTTGAGAAGAAGATTTTTAAAGAATTTTTTCTATATAATTATTATATATATTTATTTCTATGTAAAACTTTGGTCAGCCATTGTTGCCACGCCCTATCCCCGGGGTCATGATTTGAAGAAAATTGAATCTACTTACCTGAGGATGTTTCCCCATAAGTTTATTTTTTCTTGGCACAGTGGTTCTTCAGAAGAGGATTTTTAAATCATGCAACCAAATTTTCACTATTTCTGAATTACCCCCCACCCCCACCCCCTTGAATAAGGGTGTGGACCTTCATTTGAACAAACTTGAATCCACCCTTCTCCAAAGGATGCATTTTTTGCAAGTTTGGTTGAAATTGGCACAGTGGTTCAAAAGAAGAAGTTGAAAATTAAAAAATTTACAGACGGACTGACAGACGGACGCCGGACAAAATGTGATCAGAAAAGCTCACTTGAGGTTTCAGCTCCGGTGAGCTAAAAACTTGAAATGGCATCTCAAAAGAAAGCATGACATTGGGGAAGAAAGATGCGGTGAGGTAGATCCTGTAGTCCAAAAGGAAAGTTCCGGTGAGGAGTACATGTCAGAACTGAATTTTGGGTCGGCCAAGATCCTGGAGACCTTTGAGGGGTGTTTTTTTTTTTTTTTTTTTTGTCGCTCACTTCAGGTATTTCAGGTTTTTACCAGCTTTATGAATAATATCCGATAATAAACCATAATTTAAATCCTATTTCTAAATGTTTATTTACCTTTCAACGGATCAAGAAGAGCCATTTGTTGAAGTGGACGTAAAAATGAAAATCTTTTAAATCGACATTCCAAATCCATAGGGGGCTGTTTCTGGCCATTGAAAAGGTAAATAAAGTATCAAAAATTGAAGTGAAATATATGATTTATTATCGGATACCATTCTAAGAGCGTAAAAACGCATAAACTACAAGAAATAATACCCGAAATGAGCGACATTTTATTTTTTTTTTTTACAATGCATGGATCTGTAGCTCTCTGCTGTATCTGTCCGAATTTTCTCAAGCAGAGAGCTACAGTTCTGCAGCTACATTAATACCAACTTTTTTTAAACCAGTAGACGTAGACCTCTCGGTAATTGAAGATAAGAAACATTGGCCCCTCCTTTCACCAGCTTTTCTATTTGTTTAGAAATAACAGAACAGAAGGATGAACAAAATGACAGATCAACTACTTCTGTGGTTTCAGAGAATCTGAAAAAGTAATTCACATTTAAACCTCAACGATATATTAATGATGATGATGTTTACCTTTGCAAGCTAAGATTTGATGGAGTTTTTGTATACTTTCAGTAGTTTTTCTCTGAGCAGATTGAATGTTTGCTAAGCCTTATAACCTTAGAAGTTTCCCTTCATCTTTTTATTTCCCGTCTTTGATAAGTACTACAGGGCGTAGCAACCGGGGGGGGGGGGGGGGCCAGGGCCAGCCCCCCCCCCCCCCCACTTTTTTTCCCAACCTTACTTATACTATAGGAAATGCCTGAAAGCCTTGTTGGCCCCCACTTTTAGTGATGTACCGAAAATGTAGTATTAAAATTGGTACTAAAAGTAGTTGACACTGAGAAAAAGTTTAACCCCCCCCCCACCAAGAAATAGGATTTTCGACATTGGGCAACTTTTCCTTTTTTTTTTTTTTTTTTTGGCTCGTCAACTTTTTCAGGTAAGTAAAAAAAAATTTTTCTCCGGCTGCCCCCCCACTTTCAAAAACGATGCTACGCCACTGTACTAGAAGACTGTGCATGTTTCCGGGTGTTGCTAAAACGCGGAACGGAAAACGGAACGGAAAGCGGAACGGAACGGAAAACGGAAAATTTTTGTCAAACAAATAACATAGATTCGATATAAATCAGATAAAAGAGCAATATTCTTGTTGTAAGAACCATTTCTGATAAAAATTATTGTAAACTATTATATATTCATGAGTCATACACAATTTCCGTGTAAAAAAATGGTACTGAAAGAAATTCGACCCCCCCCCCCCACACACACACACGAAATAGGATTTTCGTGTATGGGCAAAGGACATATCCCCCCCTTTTTTTGGCTTCTCAAATTTGTTGCATGTTGGAAAATTTTTACTGACCCCCCTTTCTTTCAATTTGTTTCCAATGTCAATGTCTGTAAAGACAAAAATAACTATTTATGATATTCAGATTTTGCACACAGTGTCGAATTCGCGAATCATGAAAGGGGGAGTGGCAGTTTCTGGTCTGTGTAGGGGCCCACAGACACATTAAAAATTGATTTATTAAACCTTATGTATATTTTTGACACAAAAAGGGGGGTATACCTAATACAACTTCTACCTTTCCGATGAGCGGGAAAACAAACTCATTTTTACGGGGTCATTCATATACACCCCCCCCCCCCCCAAAAAAATACACACATTTGTACCGCAAACAAAATTTAACTTCATTGAATGACATGAAAGTTTTCCAACTTTGTCTTTCCAGAATTTAAATATATAGAAAATGTCTCTATTTTGAATAAAATTCTAACAACCAGTGTGTATAAGAGGTGTTCGAGCTTGCCGCAAAGGTTTGCCCATAAACGTATTATCTTAATAATTTTTTTTACATTTTATTTCTCTTTCATGGTTCATTTAGATATCAAATATTTGATCAACCCAGTCATAACCTTTTTACTACGGAAATGTTCGTTCAAGTTGACATCCTCACTTTTTTTGTGAATGTAATTAACGTAGTAAGTTAGTGTAAAAAATAGTACTGAAAGATGCTGGAATTGGAAGTTATCCCCCCTCCCGAATCAAACAATTGTTTCTTTTTGTGTTTTTGCTTGTCAAATTCGTTTATCCCCCCTTTTCAAATTCGATTTTACGTGACTGCTATAAGTGCAATATATGTAAATCTATATGCGATTTTCGTAAAAAAAAAAAAAAAAAGAGACTGAGCATGACAAAATCAACTTGTATTTGATAGTGGGGGATTGAATATGTACAAAATATATCGTTTATGATAAATTGTGTGTATTTTCAATAATTTAATCCAAAATAGTATATTCCGTTTTCCGTTCCGTTCCGCGTTCCGTTCCGTTTTCCGTTCCGCGTTTTAGCAACACCCGCATGTTTCCATGTCATCTTTGCAAAGACTTAAAAATATAAAGGTAGAATTTTTTTCAAATAAGTTATGTTAAAAATTGTAATTGGACTCAATAATCAGTTAATTAATAAACTATTGATCACTGGATTATAAACTAGTGGATGAAAAGAAAGGTCAACACTATGTTAAGCTATAAAAGCAAGGACTTTAAATCATGCCCATAAACTTGAAGAGTAGAAGTTACGTCGAGCCAAAATGAATTTTAACATCACAGTTTCTGAAGAAGATACTCGCTACAACATTCCGGTGGTAGGACTTGGTACACCCTATTTCTATCTTATTCATATCTTGACGCTTACTTGTTCAGTATGCAGCATCACATCGGTACTTACTATTCTTGTTATATCGTTTCGGTTTAAAACTGCACACACTTTCTTTAAATCATGGTCAAAGTGCGAACGTTTTGCCGTTTATTTGGCTCTTTGTGATGGTTTCCTTTGCTTAGGACAATGTATGGATCACATTCAAATGGTCATAGCTAAAGACCATGTTCATCCGATTGAGCTGTGTGAATTCTATGGTTTCATAACATTCCTTTTTTGTGCTGCCCAAATGTTTCTAGTATCTATCATTGCAATTAATGCATTTGTACTCATGAAATTTAGTAAAAATATTTTTCTTGGAAAATATGATTGGAAGCTTTACTCGCTAATGTTTGGAATCCCGTTTTTTGAATGCCTTGGTGCAACTTTTGCAGATGAAATCGGACCTATCGGTGCCATGTAAGTACTAATTCTTTTAATTATATTGAACATAACACACACTTATTATGTTCCCCAAACGAAGTTGGGGAACATATTGTTTTTACTCTGTTTCTTATTATTATTATTCTTATTATTATTATTATTATTTTTCTTCCTGGGAAAATCTTTTCCGCGAGTGATCTTGTAAACAACACATCCGACTTAGGTGAAACCTTTTTAGGGTAAGTAGGCATGTTATGTAGATTTGCGGAATCAAGGTCATTTTGCGCGCACGTGCTTGCACGAGCGCGCACGTGCAAAACTTAAAATGACCAATATATAATGGATATAACCGTAACTTTTCTATTTTGTGACGAAATGTTTTGAAACGTATAATGTAAAGATATATTAGTAGTATGCACAAGATGACATGGTCAAAATAGCAAGATCGCACGCGCATGCACGTGCACTTCGCTTTGATTGGCTGAAACTAAAGTCTCAATATCTTTTTTGTTTTTTTATAAAATCATTTGAAATTTTGAACATAGTCATACATTAGGGAGATCTACAGCCTGTAATATAAGATTTATCATGAAAGCATGTGCATGCACATGTGCTTGCAAGAGCTCGCACGTGCAACACGAGAAATGTCCAATATAATTGATACAGACGTAACTATTTAAATTATTGATGAAATGCTTTGAAATTCATATTATAAGTATGTATTTGAAGGATAGACAAAATGACATGGTCAAAAAAGTAAGATCTCACGCGCATGCACGTGCGCTTCGCTCTGATTGGCTGAAACTAAAGTCTCAATATCTTTCTTGTTCCTTGTCATAATCCTTTGAAATTTTGAACATAGACCTACATTATGAAGATCTACTGCGTGATGTATAAGAATTTTCATGAAAGCATGCGCATGCCCACGTGCTGCAATCTGATTGGCTGAAACTTTAAATGGCTATATCTCCTTTGTTTATTGACGAAATGCTTTGAAATTTAAAACATAGTCATGCATTACGATATATTACAATATGATGTAGAAAAAAAATCATGAAATCACGCGCATGCACGTGTGCTGCAATCTGATTGGCTTAAACTTGAAATGGCTATAACTCCCTTGTTTTTCAACCAAACAGGATGGGATTTAGAATATAGATAGATATAAGGGACTCCTACAAAAAAGTATGGTCATCATGCACGTGCACGCACGTGCATGCATTTGGAACGAGTGAAATGAAAAATACGTTTGAAAGAATGATTTTTAATACTTTTGGACTGAATGCTTTAATATATTGTATATTAAAATATGTAGATAGTGTAGACAAGATGATATGATCATAACGCACATGCATTCACATGCGCACGGGTGCAATGCTAAATTTTGAATATAATTGGTATCCTTCTGAGAAAACGTTGTTAAAGTCAAAAATGCACAGAGTTTTTCTTATTTAATGAAGCTTACAGGGAATATGGCACCAAAAAGGAGTTGGGGAGCGTTTGGGGAACATCTGTAACGGTTCCCGTTACAATTAGCACTAGTTTCATATTACATTGTAAATTTTACTGGGAAAAAGACGTTAATGGTCACCTAACAAAAAATCTTTATTCATTTGATAACTTCAACTTTTCAATCGTTAATTTCCCTGACTTTCTTTAAATTATTATTTTTAGAGTGTACGATATTTGGCGTAAAATTGAATTTTGAACAAGTTAGCGCAGATTTGAATTAGCGCATTTCTTAATGTTACTATGAAAATCAGATGTGGATACTTAAAAATTCCAAGGACCTTTTGGACAACTTGAAATCACAAGATTTACCAAAATCAAAAGCTTAAAAACTTACGACTTTTCAACTTTATACACAACCATTACCAACGATAAGTTAAAGTCCATGCGTTTCGTTTTGATACCATTAACAGCTGCTTTTAAAATAAAAAACTGAACTCGTAAATTTACTTACCGTGACATTGGTCATTTGCAAAATTTATTTTATATCAAAATAGTTCTTATGAAAAAACAAGTCAGAATGATTTAATTTTTATTCATGGAACTTAATATTTTTGTAAAAATCGGGGTCTTTAAAGATCGCAGATAGTGCGCACGGACCAAGGTGAAAATTCCATAAACTCTAATAAAAAGCGTTCGGATTAAAATGATTATTTTCTATATAAAACAAGTCAAAACTTAATAAAAAATATATGTAACACAAATAAACAAGCTATAATCATTTTCTGATATTGTAAGTATCGCTTTCTGTATAGACAGTGAAAATACTAAACAAAAACCCTAACAAATATGTGTCAAAACTCGACAGAAAAAGCGACGTCGGCCGTCTGCACGGGTTAGAGTCCAATCAAAAAATATGTTTTAAAACGGTTGAAACGACGTAAGAGACAAATCATTTATTAAAAAAACTCAAAATTATTGAAATGTATTTAATGATTTTAATTTAATGATTTGAGATTGGTATATACGTTTTTTCAACGCTGTGTACTAATTCGAAGACACTACAAGAATTTAAAAACACATGCATTTTGCTGAAAACGGAGTTTTCTATTCATGACGTTAACGTTGTTATAAATCTAGCGCAGCTTCGGACTGGGCTGTGCAGTTTGTGTTTACAGCCTGTTTATATTGATGACGATCATAAACCATTGTGCATTGTTTTGAATTTTTAAAATTAAATAAATTTTAATCTATACTTAAGGATTATTGGTAGACTTGTAAGTGTGGCGCCATAAAAAAAGAAACGCAGCTTGTGTCCATGAATATGTGTTAAAATTCAAAATCCAAATGTTTGATTTTATAATGAAAATAACTTAACGTCAGACTGGTCCGTGCGCACTATCTGCGATCTTTAAAGACCCCGATGTTTACGAAAATATTAAGTTACATCAATAAAAATTAAATCATTCTGACTTGTTTTTTCATAAGAAATATTTTGATATACAATAGATATATATATAGAACCTTTTATTTTAACAAAAACGCCAGTGTTCACGAACTTTTTGGACAACTCTCGTATCTATGTTGTTTTCGGAGACCAGGTCTTCCAACAATCTTTTAGAATTCTCATGGGTACCAATTGCCCCCCGTTATAAGCAGACCTATTTTTGTATATTCATAAGAAGCAATTGTTGGTGCAAAATCTTATGCGTGAAAAGAAGAAAACACTTGCTGTGGCCTTGAACTCGACATTTAGATATATCGACAACCTATTGTCAATTAGCAATAGTGATTTCCATTCTTATGTCGATACGATATCCTGGTGAGCTTGAGATATACCACAGAGCCTGACACATCTGTTTCATATTTTAATATTTTACTTGAAAAAGACGTTAATAGTAATATAACAACAATCTCTATGATAAACGTGATGACTTCAACTTTTCTATTGTCAACTTCCCTTGCTTATGCAGCAATATACCTTCATCGTCTGCATACGGAGTTTATATATCTCAGTTGATTCGATATGCAAGAGCCTGCTCTATGTATGAAAATTTTCTAAAACGAGGTAAATCATTGATAAACAAGTTGATGAACCAAGAATATCAACAGTCTCGTTTATAGTCATCTCTTTGTAAGTTATATGGTAGATACAATGACCATGTCAGGAAATACAATTTATCATTGAGTCAAATGTTGACTGACGTTTTTCATACTAACTGCTAGTCACCGAACTGACGACGGATTTTTCTGTTATTTCCCGATCATGACAAGGAGCCAACGGCAGGTGTGACCGGTCGGCAGGGGATGCTCACTCTTCCATTGCACCTGATCCCATGTATTGTATTGTGGACTTTTGATCTTTAATACTGTTCGTTATCTCCATTTGTTTCATCTCATTAATCTAGTCATCTGCGATTTATGCTTTGATTCAGTACGCAAGAGCATGCTCTTTGAATTCGAATAAACAATTTCTATCACCGTAGCGCAGATGACGATCTGGTGGAAGCTGTGTAAAGTCGCCTACAAGATTACCTAAATTCCTCAAAATTGGGCTTTATCTGATCGTATAGAGTTTGTTACTTCTAAAATAGGCAAACCATTATAAACACGTCAAGGAAACAAGGATATCTAAAGGCAT
>NW_026923790.1:0-21911 GCF_032062105.1 Saccostrea cuccullata | reverse complement strand
AAAACAGTTTAATATAAGCATTTTTATTTCTAAAAGTATATTTAAAAATAACCACTTTTACATAATAATTTATCAGTCATCTTATTCATGTTTTTCCATTAATGTGACATTTTATTTTAATAAATTATTTACTAATTAGAATTATTCGCATTTAGTTTATTGATAAACACATGATTACATTACATAGATTCAAGATTTCAAAGACATTCATATAGTACCGTATCTTTCATTCACATGTATTTTTAAAATTTTTAATAAAATAAATAGTAAAAATGGCATTTATTTATTGAAAATTAAAAAAATCAAATATATTAATAATTTCATATATTAATTTCAGTTACCATTTATTGCAATATCATAATTTAATAAGTAAGTTTTACCCTATTTCTTGTGGTTAATCTTAAACAGACTATAGGTCACCTGTAATAAATTTCTTTTGTTCTCTCCCTCCCTTTACCTGTACACCATTCACACCTAGCCAAAACCAGTCACCTGCAACATTTTTTAGAATTTTGGCTACGTGGGAGGACACCATTTGTTTTTTGTTGTATATTTGATAGGTCTTTTTTTTAAACTGATAAAATTGTTCTTTCCTATTTTTAGGGATTCATCATATGATTGCCAGGAGCCAAAGGAGACAGCAAGAAAATTGCCTTGCTTTAGCTGTTTTACTGCTGTGTTTTCTTTCTTACATGGTATATTTTGGTTATGTGATTATGTGATTTATCTACTTGTAGGTTCTTTTTTCAATAAATATTTATTTCGAAATATCGATATTAATCTTAATTATTTCAGCAGTACAAAAATTGCAACTTGAACAATTCCTTAAAAAATTGTATAATTGCTACATATAAGGAAGGTTTTTTCTTTCTTTTTTTATTAATATCTAATTTGTGTTTATAAATCAAAACGTTTTTATGCTACACTAAATAAAAGTTACAAAAAGAATATACTTTTAAATTTGAAATAAGAACATTTCATTTTCAAATTCAAAGTAAAGAATTAATTCTTATTCATTTCTTTATTAATAATATTTTTTCATTAAAATAACTCCCTCCAAAATAATATAAAATTAGAATACATATCTATTCAAATTTGTTTATGGAAGAATATAAATCGCAAAAATATATATATATATATTTTGTGGTTTTAGTCATAGGTTCTTTATAAAACGGTCACAGGTCAAGCCTGAAACAGTTATGACTCTTATATGTTTTATAGGGTGAAAGTAGCAGAAATTGCCCACAGTCAAAAATGACGGTCCAATACGTAAAACGTTGTCCAGGAACACGGAATGAGTGGATGGATGCAGCCGTGAGAAAGAATTGCACAAGCATTTCTCAAGATTGCGTTTAACCAGAACACTTTCAATACCATTGTGTGATTAATTCACTCATGAATGCAACAATGGAAGTGTGTATACCAATTTGGTTTTGTATAGGTATGACCTCATATATTTACAATAACCTACTGAATTATTTCATTTTAAGGGGGATTTCTATAAATTTATTTATATTCTATGTAAGTTTGGTCTTTGGACAGGATTTTGTGCAGAATACAACCTACAAGGAGAAAGAATTCAGGACAATTTCAATGCACCATGTACAACATTCTCAAAACCATGCCCTCCAAGATATCTGTCTTCTGATGCATATTTATGTAAGCTATTGGACGCATGTGTTTATGCGCCCGGGTTGATAGATCAGATGCGTAAATTGTTTTTGTCCTGTCTGTCTGTTCGTCTGTTTATATGTATGTCTGTTTGTTGTCAATTTTAATCTTCGCTATGACTTTTGAACCGTGCGAGAAAAGAAACTTCATATTTGTTATGCATACCCACTAGTAAAACCCTTTCAAACAACACTAAGTCACAATGACTTAGTGACCTTGACTGTGACCTTTGTCCTAAAATAACTTTTTTTTAAACTTTGTTGCCACTGGGCGCATTGTGTTTCACAAACACATCTTGTTATTACTCAGAACAGACTAGCATAACTTTCTTAGAGTTTTGGTGCTTAAAATGTTAATAAAATGTGAGCCATTGGCATTTTGTACCGTTCAAAAACGTTTGTTAAAGATTAATGTTTTTTTTCGTCAAGAAATCATTCCTACTATTGTTAAATGCTATTTACATGAATGAATCCCCTATACTTATTCATGAAATGAAATGAAAGCAGTCCTTAAACGTTTTATATATGACCAAATAGAGTCCCTGAAACGTTCTTCTTTCCCATTTTTCCGTTCGCTCACCGTTCGTTCAGCGTTCGTTCACCGTTCGTTCAGCGTGCGTTCACCGTTCGCTTTTCGTTCACAGTATTGCGTTCACCGTTCACCGTGCGCTCGCGTTCACCGTTCACAAAACGTTCACCGTTCGCTCTTCGTTCCGTTTACTTTGCGTTCACCTTGCGTTCACCGTTCACTTATCGTTCAGTCTTCATTGTCATTCGGAACTCCGAAGTGAAAGGACTTATCTTTTTGATGGTAAGGATTTACATAGTTTTCAATTAAATAACTTAGATATCGTGTTTAAAGAATAATTATTTCATTGCAAAAATTATCCATGATATTTATATTTCTATAATTATAACTCAGCTGTTACTTATTTCATGAATTTTCCATGGAAAATAATTAATACATTAAGTACCCACATGTATGTAGAACGATGCTAAAATATAAACTTCAAAAAAGGGCAATGTACAAATGCTTCACGCACGGCATCAATTTGATGTAATTTTAAGAGGACAAATTATATTTATGGATGTATAATAATTAATCCAAGTCTTTTACAGGACAAGAATACATTAAAAAAATTATTTCTATAGTAACACATATTTAAACAACATGTAGATTTGAGAATCATGAACAGTACTGCAAATATTCAGTTAATTAAATATATTTAGAGCTAATTAAGTTGATGGTGTGGTTTTAAATTTTAGAAATGCCCAACTGTTTAAAATAGTCTATTATTAGAGAAGAAAAATTCCTTCCTTCTCCGTACCTAAACATGATTAAAAAATATCTTTTTGCTATTCAGTATAATTACCCCCCCCCCCCCCCCCCGGTGCCTTTTCTCCCAAAATAAAATTCTTATTGAGTTTTTTCAGTATATTTTAATTAATATTTAATTTTTATTGTAACACAAGAAAATCAGTCCTAAAACCAACATCAAACAGTCATTAAACAATAGTATTTTAGTATAAACTTGTGCCGACAGTATTTTAAATTGGCAGGAATAGGTTTCCCATTCAGTTTAAAACTTAATCCTTCCAAGTATATATTCGAATTATTTTTTTTTTCTGCAGGAACGCAAAAATCAGATCTAGAAATGATACGGAAAAATATTAAAATTTCTTGGAATACTAAGTGACTCCTTGCCTTCGGCATGTTCGGTAAAACGCGATTTCCACACAGGTCCACTGTGTCGAATTATTTTGATTGACAGCATTCAAGCACGCTATTACAAATATAGCACGGACTTCCTTGAACTTTATCTGGATGAAAATAAAAGCAAATTACCATGGATTCAACACCTATTACTTGGAATATTTATAATTGTATTTTTATTTACTATATAAGTACTATTTCTCTGTTCATAAAAATTATGACAGCACATTACTTGTTTATTTTTTAATCTACACGTATTACAAATAATTTGAATGCCTAACAAATAATCACGGCCAGGATATGACAGATACATGAAGAAGTTAAAAATAATCGTCATAAAAGAATAAAAAGGCACATAAAATAGAATATTTTGCAGTAGAATTTAAATAAAACGAGAATTTTTATGCAGTACGATAACAGTGCAACAGATAATTGTGAAATGTTTTTACTCAGAATTATACTTTATTAATTGTAATTCATTCATTCTATAAGTAGCAGTTTTATCTTATTTATTTTATTAGTGAAAAGAATAAGCATAATTATTTACTATATAAGTTTTTTATCTTTTTAGTACACGCGGTAACAGTCCACATTATTTATCGATTTAAACATATAGGTATGTGCAGAAAAAATGTTTTTATTTATTTATTTATTTATTTATCTATTGTTTATCTAAGTAGTTTTATCTTCTAAAGTCCAAATTTTTTTTTAAAAGAATAAGCATAATTATTTACGCGGTAACAAACTACACAAGCGGCGATTAACATCATGTTATACAATATCGATTTAAACATACGTATGTGTAGAATTTTTATTATTATTATTTATTTATTTATCCATCTATTTATTTCTCTTTTGTTTATCTATTGTGTATTTATATTTATTTTTGACATTTAAATAATAGAATAAAAGAATAATTTCAATACAAGGAAAAGACCGAAGGCATTCCGAATAAATCGTTCATCTTGCGTTCACCGTTCGTTCACCGTTCACTTTGCGCTCGCGTTCGCGCTCGTTCGCGTTCTGCGTTCACTCACCGTTCACCGTTCACACATCGTTCAGCAAGTTGCGTTCACCGTTTTTCGCATCGTTCACTCACCGTTGGCTCTCGCAGCGTTCGTTCACCGTTCGTTCACCGTTCGTTCAGCGTTCGTTCACCGTTCAGGTGGGAAAGTAGAACGTTTCAGGGACTGTACTCGTCTACAGACAAATTCGTATATTTTTCAAGTGAGAGGGAATCGTCATTCATGGGCTTTTTAACACGTCCCAAAATATAGATATATATTGATAGAATTATTACAGGAATTTTTTTTTTATACTTTTGGTATATTTTATTTGTCTTACAATACCTAACTTTCAGATCAAGAATGTTACAGATTAGTAGAGATTCAGAAGAAGAAATCGGTTTTTGTTGTTACTACAGAAGATAATGGGTATGATATTTATTATTCCAACATCGCATTTGCTTTGTTAGTTAAACTGATTTGTTTATTGGTAATTTTAGAATGTGTAAATGATGTCCAAGAGGAGTAATTAAAAACGCAAATGAAATGAATACATTTATTTCGATTCCAGGTTGAAATTGACAACCGTAAAAATAAAAAAAAAAACACTATCGAAGATAGTGAAAACAATAACCACTAACGATATATATCTTTTGTTTAAGAATCTTTCTCGACAATATTTGCTTAAATCTGTATTATTGATTTCTTTTTCAGCATCAGACAGGATGTACCAAACAATGGAACAGAAACCATCATTATTGTGTCAATACTTTGCACTATTGCTGCTCTGTTATCAATGCTTGCGGTGATATTGTACAGAAGACAACGTGGTATGTATTCACTTAAAAGCTGCAATTGCTTTCATTTTTCCACTTATTGATTTCAAATTGTTTTGATGCCAGTTGCAACATGTATTTTATAAAAATATTTTACTTTTTTTATTTGATATATTCGTTGGTCACAAATTAAAATAAAGAAAGTATATTTTAGAAAGAAGATCAAACAATGTGAGGACTCATGATGAGGAAATTGAAGATGATGACCTGATGATATCTGAAACAAATAATATATGATATTTACTTTAGATCTCTCTCTCTCTTCATATTTATGTGATATTTGCTTCCAAATATTTCCCTACTTTTAATGACACGTTTTTTCTGTATAAAACTATTGTTCATCAATCTACAATACAATATTCCAAATGTATATTTTCATGCTGTTATTCAAATTAATTATGAATGTAAAAAAATATTTCAAAAGAATTATCAGCATGCAGTATCAGCAAAAAACTCTAAACACAGAAAAAGATAAATATTAACATAAAATATTTCTAAACAATAAAAAGTTGATTGATGAGTTCTTATAAACGCATAGTCAATTGAATGATCACTTGATATTAGATTTGTTCGACTTTTCATCAAATGGTTTTTGATTGGTTATTTTTATTTTTGCTGTTTGGACAAATTAGCTTTTTTCCCTGATAGTTTGATTAGGTTATTTGCAATTTTAGGAGGGGGTTGGGTAATAGTGTTTAATTTCTTGGTACATGTCAAATATAGTGTTTTTCAATTAAAGACGGAAATCATTTCTTCCTTAAAAATGTACAAAAGTGTTTTAGCCATACGAGTATGTTTATATCAACAAATGATATTATTTCCAAGTAAAGTTTAAAATATGATACTGTGTATTATATATTGTTTAATTTTTGCAATCGAAATTCGGCATGCAAACACGTTTCGTAGATGTAATGGCCAAGGGAGAGTATCGTAAATGTTAAAAGACTATTTTTTGCATATAAATTTTGAAAAAAAACATATGGAAGTGGATACGCGGAGCACGAAATAAATATTATTTTTTAATTTCTTAGTTTTAATTACCTTAAATTTTGTATTATGGTTAAAGAAAGAGTTTTTCGAAGTAAAATTCTTGACAAAAAAAAATAAGGAAGGAAGTATATACAGTCAAACCTGTTTTAAGAGGCCACCTTTGGGAAGTCTGGAAACTGACCACTTAAGACAGGTGGCCTCTTATTCCAGTTTGCCCTCGAAATAGCGAGTCGGTCAATAATCATCATTAAGCACTACACTTAAATTAATTAATCAGAAAATTAAACAGGTAAATATTTTGAGGTGTATATATCTTAATTTATGCTAAAAAAAATGAATTAAATAATTCCAAATTGTTACTTGGTTCGTGCATGTTTCTGTTCCTACATATCAGTTAAACGTCATGATTTTTTACACTCTTTTAATAAGAATTTGAAGATTGAAATACATGTGCTTTACTATTATCTCTTTTTTTTGTTTAAAAAAATAACACACATTTAAATAAAAAGACAGTTTCGTTGTAAATAAAATAAAGTCTAGAAATCCATTTAAGTTAGTTCAAGTAATGTTCAGCAGCGTAACCCCCTCCATTCAATTAATTGGCGATTACCTTACTTGCTGGAGTTTTTAAAGTCTGGTCTTTGTTTTTATATAAAGCTGTCAGAATTTTTATGTAATATAGATAGACACACAAATAAGATTAACCAGTTGACCACAGAGGTGTATTTACGCAGTTGAAAATCATTCTACAGCACAGGTGTCCTGTGCAGTAGAGCGTAACTAATCCCTATCCATCGTCTCTTGATAGTGAAATTCACGAGATAATCATGCACCTTGTTTTCACAAGAATAGCAATTAGGGTTTCTACATGGAATCAAAATTTAAAAGGTGTGAAAATATCGATAGCCCTTTATTAGGTCACATACTCTCAGAAAATATTTAAGGTAATGATGAATTAATATTGAAAAGTACAAAATCTAGTAGAAGTATTAGCTTTAAGATTGAATTTCTTTAGCTCTGGAAAAATATTAATTGTAATTCAATTCTTTTGAACTTTCATCTTAAATTTTTCATTACACAAACAAAGTTCAGCGTATCTAGAAGTAATTTGTTTATTTAATTGCTTTAAATTGACTATCGAGCATATAATTACCCAAGCGAATGTGTTAAAAAGGCGTGATAGAATTGCAACAAGTGTCCATATGGCTGTGGGTGATGATTTGAGTGGCCGCTGGCCGCGTTACACAGGTGGCCATTTATTCCAGTTAAAATATATAGTAAAAGTCGTCGGGGGGAACTGAAAGTGGCCGCTGACCGCGAGTGGCCTTTGATTACGGATGGCCGCTAAGACAAGTTCGACTGTATATAGGTACACCAAATTCATATTCTTCAATTACTAATTTTTTATTACTGCAGTTTTTGTACGACGATGAAAGGACTTGTTTTTGGTAAATAGATTTCAAGAAAATTTTGAAGGAGTTATAAATGCAATAAATTAATATTTTTAATTACTTTAATATTTATCATGTTTAATTATTATTTTGATTTCTTCCTTGTTACCTTTTTTTCAATTTTATAAAGTTTCTCCTTTCAAAATTCATTTTGTAATTTTGAGCAGTTTTTAAAGTTATCCTCATTCGAAAGTCTTTAAACACGTTAAATTAAAAAAAAAAGAGGACATAAAAGGGGTGGACAATCTCCTGCTCTGAGACAATATGTTTTTCTAAAATCATGTCCTCAGTAATGTCATCTTCAAAACATTTTATTATTTTATTTTACTGAACAACTTATCATTTGAATGAATGGGTCAAGTCTGGGGCTGGGTATTGGACTGAGATTTCGTATTGCGATATATTGCGATATTTTTAACTGTATTGCGATATGTATTGCAATATTTTCAATGTAATAAAAATGACATTTTCTTACTATATTTACTTTAATTTACATGCAGAATGTACATAACTATGATAAGTAACCAACACAGAATAAAAATCTTGTTGAAATTATTTAAGTTATGCTCTGAAATGTTCCCACAAACAACTTCTGACTTACAGTTTGGTTTAATAACAAACTTTTTTAAGTCCATTTTCATATTTAATGACAAAATTCCTTAATCTAAGCATATTGCCAATGTATCGATATTACAAAATCGTATTGCGATACGATATTTTTTGTCATTGTATTGCAATATATTGAAATATCGATATTATTGCCCAGCCCTAGTCAAGTCTTCTTTCTTCGTTAACGCTTAAATGATCGAAACGTAAATGTGAAATCTATTTCATTTGTCCTAAAAATGACATTTATATGAAAAACGAACATTTCTAAAAAAAAAAAAAAAATACTCTTCAACAAACCAATTCATTTAAATCACACTGACAGACGTCGATAATGCATATACTTCGTAACGTAGTGGTAAACACGGTGGGTCTTGCGCCAAACCCTGCGCGATGGAGCGTTCGAATCAAAAAAGAAGCTTTTATTTTGTTTTTGTTTTTGTTTTTTTTTTCAAGTATATTAAAAGCATCAGTGAAAAATAAATTTAGTAAAATGTAAGGTAATTAAACACAGAATTAAATGTTTAAAAGATGATATAAATCATATACTTTTGAGAAATATAGCTTTCATGAACCTTTAGAATTGAATATTGTCTTTTCTCAGAGCGGAGGATTGTCCTCACCATGTACACATCCATTCTTTCTGAGTTCCCAGCAAAGGTCATTCAGGTTCAAAAAGCTACCGTTACCGTGGAAACCTGCAAAAGCAACGAATTTTGTCCGCAAGTGTTCTCTCTGGTCCCTTGAACATTCGACATTAAACTTTTTTTTATTTTAGTGATATGGAATTGTAGTTGTGCGATTCGCATTTAAAATTTTCAAATAATCGATCATTGCCATGGAAACCAGGAGAAAGTAAAAACTCTTCAACTTTAATTTCTAAATCAAAGTACTGAAAGGACTGATACGAGTTGTCCAAGCTTAGCTAATGGGTATTGATTTAGTGATACAAAAAATGAAAGTCTTGTCCAATTCGGCACGACATACGCTATTGCTTGCAATAGCAGACTTTCTAGTTATGATTAAACTTCTACTGAGACACATGCTGGGGTTCAAATTTTGCATCTCAGAATTTAAAACTGATAACCTTCGTAGAGTAGAATAAAAAACAATCATGTGCTATTTCCTTTACTTTAAGGCAGCAAAAGTTGTTAATTTGTCGATGCTATTATTATTGAATTGAACTGTCTCACTATGATTAAGAAAATGACCTAATTCAGCATCCATAATATACTAAAGAAGTAAATATCATGAAATCGAAAAATTTTTACTAAACAGGGTTTTTGCATCCATAGTAAACAGAGTCTCAAGGTTCAGATGAGATTGTATTCAATCATATTTTCCAATCTTATCCTTACGTAATGTAACATCATCAATAATTTAGTTTCCAGAACAACTATTGTGTCATTTTTGCAAATGATATTACTGGACCAGAATACTTATACTAACTTTAATAATCCTTTTCAGAAACGGTATAAGAAACACTAGGTAACTGTTCACCCAACATTATGCCCCTAACGTATATGCGTATTCTACAATGCATCTCTTGGTTCAATACTATTGCCAATTTACTCCCTTCCTTCCACTTACCGATAAATAAAGAACTCACTCGCCAGCGCTGGTCCAATGTATAGTTTCCGGCTTAATCAAAAACTCTCTTTATGGATGCTTTACAAACATTCGACAAAAGATGGGACAACAACACAAACTTTACAAAGGAATATTTTGAAGAAAAGTTGGCTAATGTTCGACTAACGTTTGGACAAGTTAGAATACTAATGTTGTCGTGTATTAAATAGAGGATTGACCTGGTAATTTTTGTCTGAGACAGAGGTCGTCTACTCGACTACAACAATTCGCCAAGCACAACCATTTACTTACGTTGACCCCAACATAGTCTTTCTTTCTTGGATATGTTCTTAGTATATGTAGGAATAATTGAGCTTTATGATACATTTTTCATGTTTATATGTTCATTGTATAGAGGCTGTTGCGACGGGTACCAGTTCTCTGCAGAGATCAATGATTGTATAAGTAAGTATTTTTTTTTACTCTAATGTATTAAAAATTAGTTTCAAAGTAAGTGCAAGTGCACATTAATGTACTTCAATTTCATCACTTTTAGTATTTAAATCTTAGCAAAATATTTTGTGTTGTGTTATCCGAGGACTTTGTTTTCATCACAGAGTGTGCTGACGGTTATATAGGACCTAATTGTGTGGTTCCTTATCCATCCCCTGCATACGGATTCCTTTGTCAGAAGGAATGTGAATGTAATGAATATTACTGCAATGTGACAAGTGGGTACCCTTTAGATTGTACAGACTTCAGAGACTGTTCATTTTTTACAATAGGTAAATGGTTGAAAGTCTTTGGCCAACCTACATTTCGATGTTTTGCAAGTGGTATACAGTACAGAGAATTCATTTTGATAAAAAAGGCATCAGCCCATAAAAAATATCAGTGTCCAGCAAGCATAAAAGAAATGGATTAACAGATTCAGCATTACCATTGAATGCTAAATTTTAATAACTATTTCGATTTCTTCTGCAAGCTTGTTGATAATTCCCATTGCACAACTTGCATTGATCTAGGTTTGAAAAAGCAATGATTTAGCATCAGAATAATATTTATAACAGATAGGATTATTAGTATTTAATCAACAAGCACATAGCGCATTTAAATCAGGAAACAAGTGTTAATTTCAATACGATTTGCTGTATTTAAAAAAAATGTTCGGTATCTATTCCTAAATGTATGTTGAGGACAGATTATACAAACATAAATGAATGACTAGGTTGATATATATTTCTGAACATTTTGGTTATAAATGGTGCAAATAATAGATCTAATCTGTTTTTCCCACTTAACTATAAGATCATGCTTTAAACTTGAATTAATTCTCTCTTTATCGTCAATAATATAAATCAATTAGATAAATAAAGATCTATAAATAATATTTGATTTTGACAAACTTTCCTGTATAATTAATCGTGTAACACAAAGGGGGGTGGGTGGGATTGGTTACAAGTTTGACCACTCAGGAAACCTTTACCTTTCTTTATAATTTGTAGTATGTTGATTATTATAATTTTGAGATTATGAACTTAAATCAAGATGTAAATCTTTTAGATAAGGCTAGTTCATCTCCAAACGACTCAAGTAGAACATACATTTTCCGTTTCCGCAGGAAATAGAGATGGATAAGAAAGTTTTTGAATCAGGAAAAGATGGATTTTATTTGCCAAATTATGGATTTATCGTCATGCTTGTTAAGATGCCATTAATTGGACTATTACCATTTTTTTGATACGTTTTTGCAATCAAATGAAAGAAAGATCACCTGATTACTTAGATATCCAGGTTCCATTTTCGACAGAACATTACCAAGGAATAAATATAATAAGCGGGTTACAAAACGAAGTAGAAATGAATGCAGAGATAAATCAATATGATGACTTGCCCAATCCACGAGCGATGACCTAAATGCTTAATCGTGAAATAAGACATTAAATAGTGAGAGTCACAGTCAATGTACATGAAGAGCGATTTTGTTCTTTGCAGAACAGCATTTTTAATTGTCTGTTTTAAAACTTCAAGAAGATTATGAAAATTAAGCTACTCCAATAAAGTTCGACAGAAAACTTAAAAGTAGAAAATACTTCTGGGTACTGTGGAACTATTGAAAACCGTACATGTATTTGTGAAATTACTGAATTATTGAAGCAGTTATTTTTATATTTTTTTAGGGTCATGTAATGCTATTGAGTATTGACATGCATAAACTGTTGAAAAATATTATATAATTAGGGTTTATAAATGTACATCTTTTTTATTAAAAAGTGTTAAATAACACATTACAAGTATGGGTTTTAATTTCTTGCTTTACAGATTCTTATACATAATTATCATTGATAAAGTTACAATGAAAAACACACAAAGAGGTCCAGCATTAGAGTACGAAGTAAATACTATTTATGGAAAATATTAACATATGCTGGGAAGCTCCAAGTGTAGATGTTTGTAACGATAAAGAAATATCTTTAAAGCTTCATAAATGAGAAGGCACTTAAATTATCAATACATTCTTCTTCTTTTTTTTATTTAAGTTTCTTGTCGAAAAAGAGGAAGAATACTTGAAAAGAGTTGAATACATAAAAAAAAAAATTCCGAAAACAGATAATTTATATATATCTCAGATATTTGAGGGATTTTTTTTTAAATATTTGCTTATGGTATCACATCACAGTCATCTGATAACTACTATATCAATATGATGCAATATTTCATTCGGAAGGAAAGATCTATTATATCAAATCTTATTAAATCATTTGAAAGTGACATAATTTGTAATGAAGATGTTATCTTCGTGTTTTTATATATTTATTTTTTCAATCGCATAAAAAAATATTTCTAAAAGAGTTCTGTACCTCTTATAATTTTTACTCAAAATAGAAGGATTCGAGAACGTGAGTGAGGTAAATATATATGTTATTACATATTTCAAAATAAATGGTTTACCGTAATAGACTCAGCGATAAAACATAGTGTATATAGTACTTAATCAATGCATAATACCCTTGAAATCCTGATTATTCTGCTTTCTTCCTGTAGAGTAACAATCGTTTTTTCAAATTTTATAGTATTGAGTAATATTGAGATAAATCATCATTTTTTTTCAAACAAATGTAATTCAATGAAAGCATTTTTGAAGTATGACTATTAATGATAATATATTATAAATAATACTTTTTACAAAGTAAGTATCATAAAAACATTTTTTTTCAGAGAATGAAATATATGGAGATAACAAACAGAAAACGAAGAGTATTCAAACTCAAAAGTACATTAAACAATACAAAAAAGAACCAGCACAAACACATACACCCTAAAGATCAGGAGTGGGATCAAGTACCATGGAGAAGTGAGCATCTCCTGCTGACCCGTGACATCCGTGTGCTCCTTGTCATTATCTGGAGATAACGGGAAAATCTATCGTTTATTTGGCAGTGTGTTATTTTTGATGACATAACGGATTTTTCTCGAGATCAGCAACAGTGTTTAGCAGCGGCATATTTCTTACGACAACCTTACATTCTGTTAAAATGTGTTGATAAGATTATTATTTTACAGATCCGTTTTTTTTTTCACAAATTGTCTTTTTCTGCAGCTGATACAGTCTCCATCCTTCAAAATCCATCAGTGCTTAGTACACACATATTCTTCGCTAGTTTTTTACATACTTTTTTTATCCATTACATATACATCTTCTCTTTTTATTGAGATTTAATGAACTTCAACAAAAAATTTGTTGTTAATTATAACTGCTGTTACTTGACGTTCTACGACTTCTTCCATTTTTCAATTAAAACCGTTTTCATTCTACATTGATTTTTTGTTCATTGAAACAAAACATTAAGTTGTGATTTGGAAAATGAAACAATAAATAATTCTTTAACTGAATGCCTAGGATTTTTTTGTTCCATTTTACGGAGGATATGGTAACAGACTTTATTTAGATAATTGATTTTAAATTAAAAAAAAAAACAGCTTTGCGATCCATTTTTCATTCATATAAAACCCTGAATAGTGTAAGTTTGAAAAGAATTTCGATTTTTAATTCTTTGCAACTTACTAAACTGTTATGCATTATTATATAAATGGTGCCTGTTTTGGAGGGTAACATTTGAAATTGACACCCCAAGGAAAACCATCGTCAGCGGAAACATAGAAATTTAACATTTCCCCGCAAGCACATTATCGTATGATACACGTTTCTTTAAAGTTTAGCGTATATAATATCATGACGTAATATTTTACTACAAATACAACTTTTCTTATGTTATGAGATTTTTGCAAGTATAAAATAGAAGGATATTGGCATTAAATATAATATTAAATGAACTTTTTAAAGTGCGTGAAAATGCGTGATTGCTGGGAAACGGTATATGCGTGATTTTGCGTTAGAAATAGGAAATGACATATGCGTTAAAATAAGTGACTGCGGGGAAGGGGGTTAAAACGTTTTTCAGATGCGCATTTGGGTTTATTTTTGAAACATTTTTGTCAAATATTGCTATGATATGAAGGTAAATCAAAAAAATTGGAAAGGGTTTGCTATCTTTTTTTTACAATACTAAATATATACGGTGAATGTTTTGATATTCCAATACTATACTATATGTCTAAAAATATTTTTATACTTAGAACACTTATGGTTAATTAACAGCTTGAAACGATAACTTAAATCGGTCCAGTTAAATTCTAGCAATAGTTATTTATTCTTAAATTACAAAGAAAATAAACCTTTTTGAAAAGTAATCGAAGCTGACTGTGCACATTATGTTTATTCTATGAATCACATCATTTTATGTGTACTAAATTAATTTCAGTAGTATTAAGAAAAGCAGGAGAATCTCACATATGTATACATAAAAGCCACTTTAATCTTTTCACTCTTTACTTTTGTCCTGAAATATATGAAAAAATATGATTGCGCCCATGACAAAAGGGTCCTTATGGCATTTTTGCTAAAACAGAGAAATAACGTCATAAAGATGTGACGTTGCAGACTGACGGTGAACTTCGACGCAGATTTTTTTTTAACCGCGTGTTTTGACGTTTGACGCATCCAGAGTTTTTATCGCTTTATACAGGGTGTTTTCTGATAGCATATTGAACCTTTATACTCTAGATAAATTTTATTTACATATTCATACCATTTTTAGAATACATCTTAGACAGGGTATATCGTAAAAAAATATTGCATAGGAAAATTGTCTTCCTACTTCTTTGAGATCCGCTCCACCTCTCTCAAATACACATCACGATCGCGTCGATCACTTGTAAACATTGATTCATCGGCGTAAACTGCTTAAACTGTTGTTAAATTGTTTGTACAAATGTTGAAACTAAACATACCTTTTCCACATTTTTTTTTACAAATCTAGCAAGAATGTGTAAGAACGATAGTTAATATTTGTATTTTCTATAAATAAAAATAGGAGAGATAACTCTGATGTCAGCAATCGATGTAACAGGGGTACCAGACAGGGACATTCATTATTTAATTGCGTACTTTTTCACATTTCAGCTGCATGTTCGCATGAATTTTCTCTCGGATTATAAAAGACACATTTTATAACCAAATAAAAAAAACTTTTAATCGTCATCATAATTATGAATTTTTAAATAAAAAAAAATATTGTTGTACTTTGGAAATAAGGAAAATGTAGAAAAAGGAAAAAGAAAGAAGAAAAAAAAGGAAAACTGCAAAATTGAACAGACTTTAATTTTTTTTTTTTCAAATCTCTTATCTACAGCTTTTTTTGCATGAAATAATTTCATGACAAATTGCATTTTTTAAAAAAATAATAAACATGTAAAGTGTCTACCTTATAATCATGATTAAATAAATTAAAATTTAAAAATGTTGTTTTGTCTTATATTCTTCACTAAGACACTTCAATTAAGAGAAATTAAAACAAGCAAAAAACATCCGACTGAAAAAAAAAGTTCTTTATGTTCTAACTTTAATAGAGCTTCTCAAGTAAATCTGATGAGAGAGAGAGAGAGAGAGATAGAGAGAGGGAGAGAGAGGATGTAGGGTAGATAAAAATATTTATATTAAATCTATTTAACTAATATTGAGAAGTGTGAAACTCTATTGAAAAAGATGAGTTTTCAAAACAAATGAAATAATAAATGAAAGAAATAATCATTTTTGTTCTCTAAACTATATATACATGTATAGCTATTTATTTTCAAGATCTCCAAGTTTAATCATGTTATTATACATGTAACTCTTTGGTACTCACGTGTTTTTTTTTCATACGGAGTTTAAGCATTATCTGCAAATTAATTCTTTAAGCCATGCCGAACTTTGTCTTTCATAAAAGCTCGATCGGCATTGAATGTCTCTTAACAGATCAATTATCATGCTAAAAACTCAATCATCACTAAAATTATAATCTCATTGCAGTTATCAGTGTGGAATAATTATTGTTTAACCTGCCATCAAATTATGGATAAATATTATTAAAAATCCTCAAAAAATTATTTGTTTTGGTTGATAAAAAATCTTTATAAATTCAGGGTCGGGTTTTATTTCTACATGTAAATGCTAACAGAAAATAAAATTCAATGCTGAAAATACATGACATAAAACCGCAACAATATGCTTGCATTTTGTTTTTGTTTTTGTTTTTTGGCTGCAGTGCAGGGGATGAGGGTGGGGGTGTCCTATATATCCGTAACATGTAGGCTTTACAAAGCTTAGCATATCCAAGCTTCTGGCACCAGGTAGGTGGCATTGTTTTTGAAAGTTGGGGGGGGGGGGCAGGCAGCGAATTTTTTTTTTAATTCCCCGAAAAAGTTGACAAGCAAAAAAAAAAGGTTAATGTTGCACAAAGTCGAAAATCCTATTTCGTGGGGAAGGGGGGGGGGGGGGTTAGAGGCCAAATTTTTTCAGTACCAATATTTATGATACGTTTTCTGTACATCACTAATAGTGGCGGGGGGGGGGGCAACCAGACTTTCAATTATCAATTCCTATATTATAAGTAAGGTTGGGGGAAAAAAGTGAAGGACCAGGCCCCCTTGCCCCCCCCCCCCCACCCCTGTTGCTACGTCCCTGGGCACAGGACCGGAATGGAATTCATACTCTTTAAAACTCACTTTATAGAATAAAATTAGAAAACAACATTAGAATGAAGGGGATCTTTTTTTAAAATTAGGTCATAAATAATATGATGATTTTCTAATATGTTTACATCCATACAAAAATCAGACATTTCAAATCTCAGCCAGTTCACAGACAATTGTCAGGAAATATATTATACAAAACAGTCATATTCAACTGACTGTATATTTTGGCATAAACAATTACATGTTATTAATCTTAACCCACCCCTACCCAAACAAAAGCTATACATATTAACCGTATATGGCATCTTTAACTTAATTCTATGGGTGTGCTTCTAAAACCCTCCATTTCATAAAATAAAACCAGATTTTTTAATTTTAGGGTATCATTATATACATGATTAACAATACTGAATCGTGTTCACAAGAATTGTTAGTTTCTGCCATTTAAATCCCCCCCCCTTCACCAACATACACATAATCCTACAAATGTTAATTCTGGGTTTATCTATTGTGTAAATGATTGCGGATTATAACTCATTCATTTGTTTGTAAAATGTCCATCTTTTGATTGGTTAATATTAAAATATTTTTACTACTAGACTGAAAAATATTTCGTGTATCCTTTATATTTTCAAAAAAGCAGTGTCATTATTACCTAATGCAGACAGACAACCTTATAGATGCAGTGAATCAACCGAATTTCCTTTTTGTCCCCCGCTTTCGCGAAAGCGAGGGGACATTAAATCTCATTTGTCTGTCCGTCTGTCCGTCTGTCAGTCTGTCCGTCACAAAAACTTTAACCTTGCCCATAACTTTTGATTAAGTGGAGCTATGACTTTCATATTTCACATGTATATTCCTTGTGAAAAGACCTTTCCTTGGGTACCACCAAATTTGACCTTTTGACCTTGACCTTGAGTTTGACCCACTTTAACACAAAAATTCCAAACATTTACTTTTGCCATAACTTTTGAATGGTAGGTACTAGGACTTTCCTATTTCACATATATATTGTTTGTGGCAAGACCTTTCATTGGATACCAACAACCTTGACCTTTTGACCTTGACCATGGAGATTTATGTAGGGACTTATGAAAAAACTTTAACCTTGACCATAACTTTTGAACAGTGAGGACTAAGGCTTTCGTACTTCACATATGTAACCCTTGTGAAAAGACCTTTCATTGGATACTAAGAACTTTGACCCATTGACCTTGACCTTGGAGTTTTAACTACTTTTTAAAAAACTTTATCCTTGGTCACAACTTTTAAACAGTAGATTCTACAACTTTTATAATTCACACATGTATTCTCTGTAAAAGACCTTTCATTGGATACCAACAACCTTGACATTTTGACCTTGACCTTTGAGATTTACGTACTTAAAAAAAAACTGTAACCTTGACCATAATTTTTAAACGGTGAGGGCTAAGGTTTTCAACTTCTAAAATAATCTTTATAAAGCCCTTTTCTTTGGGATATTAACAACTTTTACCCTTTGACCTTGACATTGGAGTTTTAACTACTTTAAAAAAAATTAACTTTGGTCACAACTTTCGAACTGTAGTTACTATGACTTTTATATTTCACATATATATTCTTTGTGGCAAGATTTTTAAATTTGGGATATCAACAACCTTGACCTTTTGACCTTGCCCTTTAAAAGATTTAGTAGGGACTTATGAAAAAACTTTAACCTTGTTCATAACATTTGAACGGTAAGGGCTAGGGCTTTCATACTTCACACATATGTAATCCTTGTGAGAAGACTTTTCATTGGATATCAACAACTTTCCCGTTTGACTTGACCTTGGAGTTGACCTACTTTTAAAAAACTAACTTTTTTAGCATATTTTTTTAACGGTAGGGATTAGGGTTTTCATCCTTAAAAATATCAACTTCTGTGATAATTTCTAAATAAATGACATATTATAGGGTGTCATATTAGACGTAGTACGTCACAAAAATAACATCTCACCAACAAAGACACCGAAAGCGGGGGACCACAATTCTTTGAATTTGCTTGTTTTTTTTATGTCTATATTGTGTATCGTAATTACATGTTACATGTACCACACTTCACAATTTTTCTCTTTTATATAGAATTTAGAAAGAAAGAAAAATCAAATAAATTTTCACTTTGCAGTAGCATTTAGGTAGCGTAATGATGTAATTAAAAAAATAATTTTCACATATATGGTAACTAAAGATATATCGTTAATGCTGAAATCTTGACCTATCGAAAAGTTTAAATTAAAATAATTTTCAAATAATTCTACAGGCTTATCAAATGACTCTTGCATGGATAACCTGTAAATATTTTGTTTGAGAAAATAATTGTTAAAAAAAAAAAAAATGAATGGATGTTGCCCGGTATTCAGGTTTCCCCCTGGTGTCATAGAAAAATGAAATGTAAAACAAACACTCACCTATAATACTATACACCACTGATGAACCCATAAATATAAACTATTAAATAATCATTAATAATTAAAAGAGACAAGAGATAAAAATAATGTGCATGGAAAAATATCAAATTTTTAAAAAACTATTGGTCACCGTTGTAAAATTAAAAAGAAAATCTTTTAAACGTTCACTTGAAAACGTTTGACGTTGTTGAAAAACATGACGTCATTATTAACCTGTTAAAGTATATTGGATAAAAATGAAGAAAAAACCTACTTAGAGTAGACGTAGGACCATAAAAATTCATATTTGACAACTTCTAACCTTATTCTATCAAAACCGTGAAAAACCCAAAATGCATAAAAATTGCCATAAGGACCCTTTTTCACATGGGCGCAATCATATGAATTTGATATAAAAAAAAAATTCATATTGTTAACAAGATTTAAATTGTATGAATATATTCAATTATAATGCTGTCATGTGATAATATTTCAGTTGATGCAAATGACGTTGTCTTGCCTGAATTCATAACACATTTTCCATTCATCCAGATAAGTACATGTTTAAAACATATTCATATCTGAAAAAATTTTCCCCTTTAACATTGTAATAAAAGTGCTTTAATAGTTAGTTTTATTAGAAAATCTTGAAACCTATTGAAGTTTTGAACACAACACTATATAGCTGTCACAGACGAGGAATCTATACCCATACCTTAATACTGAATAGAGTTTATGTACCATATTTAATCACCGTTTGGAAGTAACTATGTTTAAATGCATACCCTGTCAGTAATTAGCTTACAGAAATCACAAAGAAAAAAAACTTTAGTGAGCACTTTGATTAAAGTTCTTTTATGTCCTATAATGAGTTTCATAACTTTCCTCATGGCTCTTTTGGCAATACTTTCTTTTTGAAAAGAACACACCAAACAAAATAACACGGACAATCAGTGCACTTGATAAAACCCCTATTCCCCTTTCCCAAACATTCTTTTGTTTGTTTTCATAATACCAATGTGTAAATCAGTGCTTTGAAAGTTATTCAGCTGTGATGGATGATGAGATGAAAAAACATCCACACCAATATCATCCGTTATTAATAATTTTCGTCTCAGTTTCGGTTCTTCGTCCAAAACAAAAGATACTTGGATGTTTAGATATTTGCCGTGGGTCCTCATCAAATTAACAATTCTTGATAGATTTAAATAAATATACCCTTAAACTATTAATTCGGGAAAAACATTAAAAAAAAAAAAGTCTAGAGTACAACAAAATTTAACTGACTTGTCATTATCATACTAAAAATAAACAAAATCAATCGTATTTATACCCATTGTACTGTATTTGCATCCGGTAGCAGCATCACATTCATCCTCGGCACAGCTACAAATATGCAGACAATTTCTACCATATCCAGGGAACGGGCAACGGATAGAAAAATTTTGGGCCCAGAATATCCTTCTGCACAATCTTACATATACAAGAAGAAGTACGTTTACGTATTAATCATTAAAAATTTCTTTTACTCTTTTTCTTAAATTACTTGTTTTAAGGTGTTTAAGTATTATTGGTGTTGTGGCTTATAGTATTCAATTACGTGTATTTGATTTAAGGTCTTATTTGAGAAGTTGTATGATTTTAAAATGTTCAAGTATTGTGGGAAAATTAGTGAGTATTTTATTTTCAAATCTCATCTTTTGGCCTCTTTTTAACATGCATTTATTTTAGAAAGACATTTTCTTTTTCTTTTATCATACATCTTTAAAAGAACCCATGTAATAATGTTTAAACTATATAAAGGCAAAATGGTTTAGTCATATCTCATATATACAACTGTACGTGCGTATTACCTACACATGAATTGGTTTTGTATAAATTTCTCCGACAAAACATTGAGGAACTCTGAAAGATAAAAAACGTACAATGAAAGCATACATATAGACATTAAACTCCATTATGCATCAAATATTATTTTGAATTCTATTAAAAAAGCTTGTAATGCAAGGCAAATAAACGATAAAAATAAATGATGAAGCATTCCCCCTTCTATTATATCGCTTGCAAATACTGACAACGCAATTAATGGTCACAGACAATGTTATTATGATTTCATTTGAGTGTGAAACGTATATTCTGACCGGTGCCTGTAATGTATATTTCCTTTAAGTAAAAAAAAAAAAGGACAATTAAAATTAAAGTTTTTTAAGGATGTTTTGTTTTTAATATTTAAGTCATTAGTAATAATTTTGTACATATATGTAATGTATCCTACTAGGTGTGCATATTTCTTGAAACCACACCTTTAATAGTTTCTACTTGAGAAAAGGTTAAAAAAAATAAGCAGATTTTTTTTTTTGAAATCTCATTCTGGTTTAAAACGAAAGTTATACTTTACAAAAATTTACTGCAACATTTAAATGGCTTTATTCGTGTGCATATTTTGGTAGGCACTTGGTAACAAGGGAGCCAGGCCCCATTTTTTCAGGCATAACCTTTTACTGTAGGAAAAATTACCCTCCCCCCTTTTTACCGAAGCCCCTTTCGCTGCAACATTTTTAAAAAAGGGACAGAAATACGTTTGAG
>NW_026923789.1:0-22256 GCF_032062105.1 Saccostrea cuccullata | reverse complement strand
AAAAGGACCCTAGTATCAAAACTACAGACTACATGTAATTATTAAACGTTATACTCTGAATAATTTGCTTTCATAAAAGGATGCTATTTATATAATTTTTACACGAAATAACAAAAGGACATTAAATGTATTAATACTTTTTTTATTTTCACAATTACCATGTAAAAAACCACTTTTCCTAATATAAATCCAGATAATAAAAATGTAATATGAAAAAAAAAATTGACATTGTCCTCAGCAATTAAAAAAATACCCATATGTAATATCACAGTCAAATAATGATGAAGTATCTGAGATAATTACAAATTGCCAACTCAATAATTCAGTACATGAAGTCCGCTGTCCTGTGCTTAATGTCACCACGGCTCCACTCATTAGGCCCTGTGGAGTAGGCGGTTGACAGCAGATTCATCAGTATTCACTTGGAGAAGAGACTTAACTGAATCAAGGGGATAACTTGTAACGTTGTCAGATCAGCTAAAACTGCCTATAAAATACAATAGAAGCAGGTTTAGATAAACGTTTTCTTTCGTTTTTGAAATTTTTCTAAACGCTTGACGTCAAATTGGAGATGAGAATGGTATAAAATTATTTCAATTATTAAAGAAGCCGTGAGGTAAAGATCTAGTAAATGAAAGGTATCTACAGAAATATCAAATTTAAGAAATGAATTCCTTTAATGATGCTTTATAAATTTAGCATGATCAAATAATGTGTTTTGGGCATAATTTGTAGGTAAACAAGATGAAAATTATATTTTAAACCTTCATTTCCAATAAAAATAAAAAAAAACTAGTCATGAATATGGGAGTTTTTTTCCATACTAGACAAAGAAAGTGTATCCAGATTGCCTACAGTCTTTCAGATAACAGTTATTTATATGTTCTTGGCCTCTTCTTTAAAATAATATCAAATTTAATGTAGGTATCGGGACTACCTTTCATTTACTAGATCTTGACCTAAAAATGTTATTTTTTGTTTTTTTTAAAAAAAATTAAATGTTAACTTCGCTATATCCGTTATTCGTTTTAGTAGTAAAAGGAGTTCATTACATTCATATAGTTGGGGATCCAATATAACTTCGCTATATCCGTGAAATCGCAATATCCGTGTTCGCATTAAACGAGTTTTACTGTATTGTACTTCCAGGAATACTGAACCGTCGTATTCGTTTATTATACGATTCAATAATTTAATGCTGAAGTCCTGGACAAAAAACAGTGAGCGACACGTGGTTTCCCTTCATGACAGAAAGTTACAATATTAACCAATATCATTTTGGAAGTTCCTTAACTATTTTTGGTCCATTCTTGAGAAATTCAAATATTACTTGCAATGAACATTTTTATACTTTTAATTTCAGTCAAACAGAGGACTACTGATTATGATATAGGTTACTTTATATGGGAAAGGAAAATTAGAAAACAAACAAACGCGTTGAGTACAATTTGTATTTTCATTATTCCCAGTCTGTTCCCAAAATACCATGCGGATCAGCATTAAACCTAAAGACGACCAAATATGTTTTTTTGTAAAAAGTTTATTGGAAACAGTGTATTCACTTGGGAGCAAGAATACATCGTTTATTCTTTTTAAAAACGAAAAAAGTAACTAATGAAGGGACACTGTTTCATCCTAAAACCGAGAATCCTGTGCAAAAGGCATGTTATGAAGTATAAAAATGTCGTGATGGGTTTTATACGATCACCATGGGGGAAATAAAGTGACAATCATGAAATTAATTCGGAATCCCACTACGTTCCATTCAAACTAAACATGTTTTTTTTTATAACTATGTCTGGTGAAATATTGAATACATTTGTCATTTTGTATAAAAAAAAAAAATCTTTTTCAACAAAGTGAATCAAATACAGGTGGAATCGAGCTACCTCTGCTGCGTTGTAGGACTGAACCTTCATTAAGTTGGTCTTTCTGAAGGAAAATATTGCCACTGCCAACACTGAAAGATAAATCATTGACCATAATTGCTAATAAAACGGTGCGCATCAAGATTAATATTGAAAAACAAGTCAACAAAATTACTTGGAATTAAAACATTTTAATCAAAGCTACCCATGTCTTTGAAGAATCCATTTCATTAAATCAAAGTGCTTCATAAAAATAATAAACAAAACCCTCGTGCTGCAAAATTGTTTAGCGAAAGAAAACAAAACAATCGAGGATCAATATTCCTTTTAATCACGACTAAACGTGCTGCTAAGATATTAAAACTGAACACCTATAATATCCATTAATCGTAAGATGCAGTAATTTGAGCTGACCATACTTGTAGTTGTCACATACTGTACATGTACCTTACTAGTATAATGAAGAAAATACACACTTCTCTTTTTGGCATAAAAAATGCCCATATATTATACCTGACAAGATCTCCAAGGAGTTGTATGCTAGGACGCGGTCCCACAACAAGAGGACCTGATCACTGGAGAGGTATCCCGAAAAGGCACGTACAAGCCATTTAAATGCTACCTTAAGTCTGCAAGCAAATTACAAATTATTTTTTAAATTATTTTATATATTTAATCCATTTCTCGATCATGGTACATGGTTTTGAGTACAGGTACATGAAAAACTTTTACCGTATTTTCCTTCAATAGTACAGCCAAATATAGATAGTTTGTTAACCTTTTATTGAATGGAACTTTTAATTTCTGAATTTTAATATAAAACTCGGAGTATTGGAATAGAACTTCTAATTTCTGAATTTTAATATAAAACTCGGATTACACTAAACACTACTATGTGGTAATGCACATAGAAAATGCTGTAGGAGGTCATACGAGAATTTTGATGACATCTGAGTCGGAGGTCTATAATTCTAAGGTTCAAATGAGCAAATAAAGAAGAATGACAATTTCTCTTATTTTACTTCATCGTATAAGAACGCATTAAGCCTAGAATGTAAACATATGATAGGTAGTGATTGTTCCTTCGCCAAGCTCTCAGGTCTAGAAGTGAGAGTCAGTGTCACAACAGGCGTTGGCACGATGAACTTTCGCGGCATAATGGCCCTGAGTGCCGAGCATATATCTAAATCTGAAGCCCTTTACCGACAAAAATAACGTTTCTATATGAGTGAAAAATTTTTGAATGGTACGGTAAACAATATACAATCAACCAATTAATCATAAATTATTTAGAACCACCAATTTTAGCACAGAAGATGCAACATGCTAAAATGTACAAAGGAACAATATATATGCAGTACACAGTCTAAATAATATTGCGTCAAAGTAAATGATGAATACACAAACATATTTTGATTGAGAATTAAAATAAATCAAACCAAAAGATTTTTTCACATTTTTTAAATTCAATTTTCTGAAGAGTCATGACGTATTACCAATTCCGATCGAGTGTCAAGACCACCAATCTCGCTCAAAAATTAGTTTAGGATGAACTCTCTTGAGAGTACAGGGATGTTTGAAATTTAGCTCTCGGCTCATCTATTACTTCACTTCAAAGAGTTTATTTATACGCATATAAATAATCAAATAGTAGATAACTTGAGATATAATATGTAAAGTGCAGGCATACAACCACATAACATTTTTCTTATTTTTTTTTCTTTCCAAAAAGTATAATTTTGGCAAACAAAACTGATTAAAAATCTTTGAATACATTTTTATTATTAAATATTTCTGAGAAATTGTTTGAACATTAAATCATAGTCATTAAAATTTTCATGTATACCATGTACATCCCGAATAAAATCCGAGCTCTCTAAAATACCTGTACATTGTTTTCATTTCAACAAATTGGCCTCGAACATAAGTTGTCTGTAATATTAATTTCAAAAAGGGCAATTCCGAGCAACGTTAAATTTATAGATGGCTAACACAGAAAGCAAAACAAATACATTTATATATCGATTTTTACATTTTAAATTATTATAAAATTTCAAATAAAACAAAGTAATGTTCCTGTAAATTTAAAACCTCAAATAATATTGACTAGTTGTTACGGATTTGTCAAATGTTTGTAATTTAAATTGGCCAAATTATTTTGTAAAAGATAACGGAAAATCATTCTAATGTTCATGAAGCTAAGGGTATTTAAAATAACATTGAACAATGAATTAATAAAAACTATAGATTCCTCAGATAACAAATTTCCTTTCAACATGATAAGAGAGAATGGATAAATTGAACTTATCTTCAAAATGCTTGGAAAGATAAACGGTTTCAACTTTCTATCAAGGATAATGTTTGATCTCTTTTGATTCAGTTTTCTATTCCTTGTATAAATTCAATAATTGCTGATTTTAATATTTCATTGTTTAAAATGATATTAACACGAATTTATTCCAAATAGGAAATTTTATGAAGTTTAAAACGATACATATTCTGAACTGAAATACTGATTAACATGAAAGAAAAAGTGAGCAAGCTCACATACCCCACGCTCCCCCAAAACTCAAAGTGCTGAAAATCCCGGAAAAACAAAGAATCGGAATTTCCCGTGTTATGCACATCTACAAATTGTGTCCTAAATATCTGCAAAGTTTGATGAAATTCTGTGCAGCGGTTTATGAGCAGTAAAATGCGCTGACAAACTGTTCACCACTATATTCAAGATATCCCGAAAAATCTTAGTTGTAAAGTGCCGAAATTCCCAGAAAAATAAAAGAATCGGAATTTCCTGGTAAAATGCACATCTATACATTGTGTCCTAAATATCTGCAAAGTCTGACGAAATTCTGTGCAGCGGTTTCTGAGGGGTCGTGCTGACAAAATGTTCATCTGTATATTCAAGGTATGGCCAAAAATCTAAGTTGGAAAGTGCGGAAATTCCTGTAAAAAAATAAAGGAATCGGAATTTCCTGGTAATATGCACATCTACACACTGTGTCCTAAATATCTCCAAGGTTTGACGAAAATCTGTGCAGCGGTTTATGAGGAATTGCGCTGACAAAATGTTCATCTCTATATTCAAGGTATGGTCAAAAATCTAATTTGAAAAGTGCCAAATTCCTCTTTAAAATAAAGGACAATTTCCTGGTAATATGCACATCTACACATTGTGTCCTAAATATCTCCAAAGTTTGAAAAAAATCTGTGCAGGAGATGCGCTGACAAAATGTTCATCTCTATATTTAAGGTATGGCCAAAAATCTACGTTGAAAAGTGTGGAAATTCTAAGAAAAAATAAAGGAATCGGAATATCCCGGTAATATGCACATCTACACATTGTGTCCTAAATATCTGCAAAGTTTGACGAAATTCTGTGCAGTGGTTTATGAGGAGTTGCGCTGACAAACTATTGCATCTCTATGTGTATATATATGGCCAAAACCTGAAATTGTTTTCCGGAAATTCCCGGAAAAAATAAAGTAATAGGAATTTCCTGGTAATATGCACATCTACATATTGTGTCCTGAAATTTTAAAGTTTGACAAAATTCTGTGCAGCGGTTTATGAGGAGTTGCGCTGACAAACTTTTCATCTCTATATTCAAGGTATGGCCAAATGCCTACGTTAAAATGTGCGGATATTTCCCGGAAAAATAATGGAATCGGAATTTCCTGGTAATATGCACATCTACACATTGTGTTCTAAATACCTGCAAAGTTTGACGAAATTCTGTGCAGCGATTTATGAGGAGTTGCGCTGACAAACTGTTCATCTCTATATTCAAGGTATGGCCAAATGCCTAAGTTAAAAAGTCCGGAAATTCCCGGAGAAAATAACGGAATCGGAATTTCCTGGTAATATGCACATCTACACATTGTGTCCTAAATACCTGCAAAGTTTGACGAAATTCTGTGCAGCGGTTTATGAGGAGTTGCGCTGACAAAAAAAAAGGACTGACTGACTGACACTCTGACACACTGACACTCTGACGGACGGGTCAAAAACATTATACCTCACGCAACTAGTTGCGTGGGGTATAATAAAAGCATACTAACGGTTGACATCCAACAGATTTGAGGTGAAAAAACAGATCTGATTCGTGTGTTTGAAGAAGTGATTCAAATAGAAGACTCAGGCCAACAATTCCCTGAAATGGAAAATAAAGTTGATTAAAACTGGCGAACGTTTCATTTAAGAAATACATTGAAGAGGAAAGCCGTCGCCTCTGCCTCTATATACTACTGTTTTGAAGTATGGTATTTTTGTCAGAGTGAATTGTACATACATATATCTAATATGGATAAAGTGCTTTATTATAAGTTTTTGCCATTCCTATTTTAACCAACAACAAAAAAACAAAAAAAAAAACAAAAACAAAACAAAAAGACCTAGCAAGCACAACTTTAAACAAATGGAATTTTTTTCAAATACACGAACTGTTTATAATATATATAATAGTAATAATGTACCTGTGGAAAGTTACTGTGGAATTGGAAATAGCGCACATACATTAAAAACGTAGTAGAGGGTAATAGGCTTTTAATTAAAACACATTGGTGCCACTAAAAATAATATCACGATGTGTTTGCAAAATTTCTGTTTTTTTCATCAAAGCTTTATTGACAAAGATCAAATTTAGTGCGTTTTTCATATATCTTTTAATTACTGCTCTGGTAGCTGTATCATCAGCAAGATTGCCTGGTTTTAGCTAAAAAATGAAAGCAATACAGAATAAATTGTGAAAGATTAAGTTTATAAACGTGTGGATCAGTGGATTTAATCCTATTGCACTTATCAAGTGTGTATCTGTGTTACTAGATGAAATTGTTTTCCAATTATACTGGTACAAGTATGTTTTAATTGGGTTCCTGGCATTGTGAGATGAAATTTTAATTGAAACAAAATGTGATAGATTTTTTTCTTACACATTTTTTCAAAAGTTGGGAATGTGTACTGCATGGGACATACATAACATATTATTTGAATGTGCTGTTACATTTATCTGATAGATAATTTTGCCCTAACAAACACTAAGTAAGGTAACATGTTTATGATGAACCTTCAGCTTTCATATAGTTATAATGGCAAAGTCCTTGTTTTGCTGTGGCTTTGGAAAACCAAAAATATGTGTAAAATCAAAAAGTAAAATAGGAGGTGCACAATGGCAGTGTGTAATAAAGATTCTGTGAAAGTTTCATCAAATTTCAAAAAAAAAAGGAGTGACCTAAAAATGTCAACCAAAGTGTAACAGACGGACAGCTTTTATACCCTGCTTTTCAAGCGGGGGGTTAGAAAACAGTATAGGTTACTATAGTGAACACTTCAGACGATCTTGAAACCTTTGATTAAATATAGTGAACACTTTGGCCTATAGTGATCACTTTGAAAACTTTGATTTACTGTAGTGATAACTTTGAAACTTTGATTTAATATAGTAAATTATTTTGAAGTCTGATTTTTGTTAGGGTAATCAAAGTATATTTGAAACATATGTTTCTTGTCAGTCTATAAATAAAATATCGGCATACATGACTTATATATATATATTATAAAAACTTTTTTTTGAAAATGGCTTATAATATATTGCATATATATTTATCAATGGCCACGTTATTAAAAACCTGACCTACCGACTTCTAATTCAAAGCAAAAATCCGTGTTTATTGTGTTTCTGATGTATTTTTTCCTTATTATTTTTATAGTACAAAAACCAGTCCGTTTTCCTCTTTACTGATAACTGATTTCAAGTATTAATCAAATTCTTTCAACATTGTTAAGTTTTTCAGAAAACTAGAGCTTATAATTTTTCTCTGTGCTAATAAATATGAACCAAGTATATCTGAAGCTTTGCATTTAATTGGGTTCCTGGCATTTCATGGATTTTAATGAACAAAATGAAATCAAAAGCTTGGCAATTAGGACATGTGTTGTTGACATATTTTTATTTGAATGCTCTGTTAGGTTATATATAGACAAAATCTGAAAACACTCAGTAGGGTAACACTGTTTATGATAAAAATTCAGCTTTCAGTAAAAGAGTCCTACAAACTATTGCATATACACATGTACTTTGAAGAACCCAGTATATTCCACCGTAATTTTCAGTAAGTAATTATCACAGCTGCATGTAATCAAGTTATAAGTGTTGGAATGGATGCATTGATAGATATTTCATTACAAATTAGACATATATTTCATCATCTTTTCATCATCTACGGATCGAAAAAAAAAAAAACAAAATCAGGCAATATGCATTATGTAGAACTATTGACATAATACATGTTTTCCTGATATAATTGAAATAGATGTCGATAGGAAAACCATAATCACAAAACACTATAATGTTGTATATAATGGGAAGTCATGGAACCTTAATATCTATCAATTATTTCCCACAATTTATAGCTACATCATCTGCCAAAAACTCTACCATCTGTCACATTTCTAAAGCCTGTATCTAAACTCTAGAAAACACAGCAAATTCCAGACATATATAAACCTCCAGAAACATTAAGTGCAAGTGCTCCGCCTTTTTTATGACATTAAGTGATGAACCATTAAAGTTTATCACATACTTGATCAGCTCATGCAGGTTTTCTCCTTGATAATTTAGAAAAAAGTGCATTACACTGTCTATTGCTATCAAACTTTGAGCATAATTAATTAAAATATTACTCAATCAAATCAATGTCTCATTAAACAATCTTGATAAAAATATTCTGATGCTCGGTAGAACTGCACAGTTTAGTTATCAATTATATAGACATTAAAAATCATCTGATATATTAAAAGTAATTAATTTGAAAGTTATTTCATGTATTCTGTAACAATTAATGACAAAAAATTGGTATGTCACCTGATTTTGAGGCTGTATTCCATTAATGCAAAACATCATCATGCCAACCTTTTTTTTACTTTCTTTTTGGGAAATATATATATACATATATATATCTTTCTGATTATTCAATATCATAATTCTGACACATCCAATAAACCATAATTGTGAAATAACAATATAGAGACTAATTTGAGATGGATATCTTCTACATGTATAAAATATAAGCCTGCTCAGAAAACAAAGTTTGGAACAAAGAATTTTAACGATTTTTTTAAAAGAAAGAATTTCGTGGTGTTGCTTCGTTTTTTTTTTGTAATTGGAACTGCCGTAGAGGTGAATATGATTTAAAACAAAACTCACATAAGCCTGATAAACTCTTCACAAGACCTCAGCTAGCTTTAAGTACGGGGTTGTTAATTAGGAGGATAAGTTTAGAATCAATTTCTCGATACACTTTTTAATTGTATTAATGTTTAAATTTTCGGTGATACAATTGTTTTTATTTCATATTTACAAAAGAAGATTTATACCTCAAACATTTTCAGTTTGAATCTTCATAATGCTTTTGTTGTTGAGATTTTAAAAATTATATTCATGCAATTTTGAATCTTGAAGACATTAGGTCTTGAAGCTCAGAAAAATGTGCACTGTTTATTCGTCCTTATAGGAAATTTGATGTCAAAAAGTGCACATATACATGGCAAATCAAACACTGATATACGGAGAAAATAGAATCTGTATAACCAATTTTTTCTCAATATTTAATGCAAATCATAATGACTATTCTTGCAAATTTATCCACTTTAATAGTCAGGTTGAATTTACATGTATGCTACATGCATAGAAAATTTAGTTATGAACTTTAGGCATGAAATGCTACATCAAAAATTTATATAATCCATATAGCTATCTATGGAAAAGTAATGAATTTGATCGCATATCAACTACAGTGTACTAAGTTGTCAAGCAAACTCTCTTTCATCTCATTTGTGTCCCTTAATCCTGATGTGATAGTAATGGAAATAATTACTAAACTTAGTTGGTGTAATGAACTAAATCATAGATTGGATAGAGTACGTTAGTGTTTCATCTGATGTGCATATTTCTAAAAATAATCCTCAGATGGAAGATGATTTATTCTCAAGCAGAAAATAACCCAGGATCGTTATTTCAAATTCCCTAGAGCACTTCCAATCTTCATAATGATATATTAAATAGTAAGTAATCCTTTTGCGTGTGTCTTATTATCCATCCTATACTATATGATCTGAATTATTTATATTACATGCTTTTTCTAAATTATCATCTGTCCATAACTTTCACATTAATGGGTCCTTCGGATGAGACCGTATAAACCGTGGTCCCGTGTCGCAGTAGGTGCTGGCACGAAAAAGATCCCTCACTGCTCAATGGTCGTACATGTAGGTGCCGAGTATAGAACAAAATTTGCAGATTTCCACCGGAAAGTCTCGATCCATATGAGTAAAAAATGCTCGAGAGGGGCTTTTATCATGTTCAACAACAAACAAGCAAACAACCACATTGATGGTAAATACACTGTAGCTAAAATGAGAACTTATACCGGAGTGTATAAAGTACACCTCATGTAGCATAGTATCATGTAAAAGAATACTAGCAGTATCTACTTAATCAATTTTGAATGTTTTCCTTTTTTCAGAGTTCTTCACTGCAAAATTAACCATATAAACAAGGGGCCCTTTGCCAGAAAGCTCACAAGTGTAATGGCGATCCTGCTGTTCTTCATCAGCAAATTTTTTAAAGATGCAATAATATTCCGTTTTTGTTGCACCGTCCTACCTCCTGTAGATCATGCCTTGACATACATGTAGCTTCAATCTACACTAAATGGGCATGTTTACAAATATAATGATGACTTAAAGATCCTTGCTGTTCTATAAGTGCTACACAAGATTTTCTTCAGTGTCTACTTGCATCATTTAGAATACGCTGTAGATGCTTTAAAATCAATCATCTGCCATAATATAACTCATTTGTATATTATTTCATGATTACTTTGAAATTTCACTGCTAATGAAAACACTGTTTTATTTTTAGTTTAACAGCATAAGGAAAAGAAAGAAATTGCATTTTTTCTTCTGTACATATATGGTAAATTTTCTTCTAATTTGGTTCTTGCTAAAAAAAAAATGCTCATAAAGAATGTATGACATTTACAAGTCAAAAGGTTAAAGGCATACTCGTACTGGTAATTTAATATTTTGCAATCGTTACTGGATTTTCTGCCGGAATAAAACCCATAGGAGAAATATTTTCTGTTGAAGCTATTTAGCAACGTAGATGCATTATTTAGTTATACACTGAAAATGAAATTATAACACTGGGCCATCTTTAAAATAATGCTTGCTTCTTCTCTCCTGACTCAGAGGAATATTACTGGGTCGGTAGATAGGTGGGAAAATCTTTTTCCCAGAAAATTTCAATATATTTGTTGATGAGATATGAGGAATAAAAAGAAAAAAAAAATCTGTGTCCTGAAATGTAAAAATAAACTTTTGAGACGGGCCATTTTCACACAGTCAGTCGGGAGAGGGCAACCAAACAATTTTTCAAAGGTGCCCCGAGCATTTTCATTTCTTGTGTTAAACGTATACTTAGTAGTTCCTTAAACCTTTCACACGTCCACTCATTTTAGCTCCTTTTACCACTTAGTACCAGTGAGGAGTATATTTTGTGCCATTCTCTACTGTGACACAGGACCTCATCAGTTTTATTGTCTTCTAAATGATCTGAGTATCTACATGTTCATGTCCAATAGTGGCATTCAAACCAAAATTGGTGTTCTACTGTAATTATTTTGCCATGTGTCTGTCTTTTTTCAGAAGGTTTAGAAGCAACTTCTGTTCAAAAGGTTTAACAATTACATGTAACCTACTAGTATGTATGATTTCTTTATCCCAGAAAATTTCAATATATTTGTTGACGAGATATGAGGAATAAAAAGAAAAAAAAAATCTGTGTCCTGGAATGTAAAAATAAACTTTTGAGACGGGCCATTTTCACTCAGTCAGTCGGGAGAGGGCAACAAAACAATTTTTCAAAGGTGCCATGAGCATTTTCATTTCTTGTGTTAAACGTATACTTAGTAATTCCTTAAACCTTTCACATGTTCACTCATTTTAGCTCCTTTTACCACTTAGTACCAGTGAGGAGTATATTTTGTGCCATTCTCTACTGTGACACAGGACCTCATCAGTTTTATTGTCTTCTAAATGATCTGAGTATCTACATGTTCATGTCCAATAGTGGCATTCAAACCAAAATTGATGTTCTACTGTAATTATTTTGCCATGTGTCTGTCTTTTTCAGAAGGTTTAGAAGCAACTTCTGTTCAAAAGGGTTAACAATTAGCTTACTATTATGCATGATTGTATCATTTTCCATTATTCTTAACACACTTGAGGTCTTCTGTAAAAGATCACGATTTACTCATTTTAGATGCCTTAATATGATGAACAGATTTCGCTGTTAAAGGTTGGTGGGCAACCTTCCTTTATATCCCCTGTTTCCTACGATTTAAAATTAACAGCTGCAGAATTGCTTAATGTTTATCCTACATGTGAGTGATGTGACTCAATGTGTGAATACTGGGGGAGAAAAATAAACCCATGACACTTATTGAAGTGATGCACGGTTTTGTCAACTATAAACATAATCAAGTGCCAACCACACATAAAAGGAAAATCGACAACTTGACTGCACAAATTTGGTGGCAAGGGAAAAATAAATCTGAATCCTGTCATTCCAATCATTTCTTAATGGCTGAAAATGTTATTGAACAGAGAATTCCTACACATGACTTTCTTGTGGCGTGAGGTATGGATCAATATAAAACATCACTTTAATAATGCAGTAAGGAACTATTTACTTCTCTCTTGAAATATCATTTGTTTTCATTTCATCTACTTTAAAAGCCTGAATAAAATTGCACAGATGAAATACAGGTCGCTGTGTAACAAAGCAAAAACAATATCTCGGTGAACTTCTTAGCTTTAATGAGGACACTGATTTACTTGCTGGTAAATTAAATGACTATTTCTCCTCAAGGTCTATATAAAGAAGTTTTTCACTAAAAAAATATGTTTTAAGCTTCAATTGATTGTTAAATCAGCTTAATGAAAACGCAAAACAGGAAAAAGTTTCTAGTCAAAAACAAGAAAACACAATTTATTTCAACAGTATATAAATTACTACTGAAACCTTTATCAACACCTTCAACATCATTCAACAATATTCTACGGTATGTGTGAAACCCAAATTAATTAGCAGCTATGATAGAATTTACTTGTACATTGAAAATTATCATCAAAAATATGTCTCTAACCATAGTTGGCAGGAATATCATTTCCATTAACAATACAGATTTATTTTCAATTTTAATGATCAATTTTTTTTAAATCTACAAATAATACCAAATTGTTAGCGGGGCATAGAAATACAAGAGGTAGAATCAGGAGACTAGGAGGAATAAACATCCCCTTTGAACCACTTAAATCTACTGTAAGGCCTGCATTTTGATCAGGTGGATCTAATATTCCTTATACCAGTTTTTTTCCTTCAAAAAAGGCTTAACAACTGGTTTGCAAATTGTAAATGTCAGTCAAAATACATCCCAGTGAAAGTCAAAATACATCCCAGTGAAAGGTTATTTTTGCTAATAAAATCATTATGTCAACAATTCAATTATATTTACCAAATGCTGAAAATAAACATTATTGTTTAAATTTCTGTAATATCAACTTATCTGTCTGCAGCCTTCCTCTTTTTAAAATTGATCATATACTCAGAGCATGCTCTTGAATATGAGCATATGAATAGTGAAAAATAACATGTCAAAACGTGGGCCCATAGTTTTCTTTCTTTTGCTTATAAAATTTCTGAGATAGTTCGTCACTGAACATGTGTAAAACTCAATCCCAACTTAAAGAAGTACATGTAGTCCTCCTTGACTTTATTTATAACACCTGTAACAAAGTTACAGACTTCATTTTGGACAAATAAATAACCACATACACATATATTTCTCTTATTGCATTTAAAATGTTTCAATGCAATACTTTGTTCTCAAATATTACGGGAAAGCTCCTTTATTTAACAGCTTATGAGAACTATCAATCAACTGTCTTAACATGTATGAAAATGAAGCTCAAATTCACTTTTCACTTCTTCAAAAAATTGCAAAACATTTGACCTAGATATAATGGCAGTTTGATTGAAAACATTTCAAGGAAGCACTTAAAACATCAATGAATAAATCAAACTCCATCTATAATTTTTCCCGATCCCCACACCCAACAACATCACTGATAACAAGTTCATGTCCATACCGTACATAGCAAGTACATACCATACATAGCAAATCCATGGAAAGGGATCACGCCATTTGGGGGGTAATTCACAGCGAACTCATCCATACCCAACCTCCCACGGATATATGATTTAGGAGGGCTTGCACTGTTGTAATCAAAGTGTTTCAATACACATGTATCTCTTGAAAATGGTAACAAAATCTGGAAGTAAAATTAAATACAAATACAATATCTGCTTTAATCACTAATTATCTTTTGGTTGACTTTTACGTATACTATAAAATATAATTATATAAATATAACATACTTGTTTTAGAAATATTTGAACCAAGGGAAGGGGAAGGGAAATGTAAATCAACCTTAAAAATGATTTAAATATTAAGGTTTAGTAATTTAAACAAAGGTACAGTTATTGATGATAGCTCAAAATGTGAGATTTGAAATCACCCTGAATTATCTTGATGAAGTTTTTGTTTGCAAATTTGATTATTTTATCCTGGAAATGATCAATACTCATTGCTGTGCAGATTTCATCTGCAGTATAATGGGAAGAAGGAGAACTCTGGTGCAGACAAATTTAGTACCTGATATAAAAAGTCCTCAAAAACAAAATACTGGTCATCATTTGTTGCAGTTAGCTTCACATCCTGTTTTTTAAAATAAAAATGATTATCAATCAATCAATCAATCAATCAAGGATGATATTCTCTGTAGTTAAAATACAAGGAAATTAATAAATCCATGGAGCCCTTGTTATGCAAATTAAAGATTGCAGAGAAAATTTGTGACCTACCTATGACCTTTTTGTATATTATCTATTAGATTCAATGTTTCTTTTTTAACAGTGAAGACAACAGGTTTTTAATACATGTATGCTGCATTTTTCAAGAGACATTGCAAAATTGGATTAAAAAGGATCTTAGCTTAATCTGAATTTAGTTGCTTAGGTTTATTTAAAAAAAAAAAAAATAATAATTACAGTAATGAACTTACTCTTTCCCTATGGGTGCAAGAATTTCTTTCGTTCTTTTATGAAATGGAAGTATGCCCAGAATTAAAATTTCATGGGCCTTTCAGATAAGCTGAAAAATGCTTGAGAAGATAACATTGGTACACTTTTTCCCTGTAAAGTTAATTCTTTCATATTTGTGAATTGAGTCAGCCTCACTCATACATTACATTATTATGTTCCCCAAACGAAGTTTGGGAACATATTGTTTTTACTTTTTCTGAATTTTTTCTTTGTTCTCCGGTACTTTTTTGTCCGCGAGTGTTCTCGTAAACTACTCATCCGATCTAGGTGAAACCTTTTTAGGGTCACTGGGTATGTTATGTAGATGTGCGGAACGAAGGTCATTTTGTGCGCAGGTGCGCGCACGTGTAACACGTGAAATGACCAATATAATAGATTTAGCCGTAACTTTTTAAATATTGGATGAAATGCTTTGAAACTCATAATATAAGGATATAATAGTAGTATAGACATGATGACATGGTCAAAATAGCTAGATCTCACGCGCATGCAGGTGCCCTTCGCTGCGATTGGCTGAAACTTAAAGTCTAAATATCTATTTTGTTTTCTGACAAAATCCTTTGAAATTTTGATCATAGTCTTACATTATGAAGATCTACAGCATGATATATAAAAATATTCATGAACGCACGCACATGCACGTGTGCTGCAATCTGATTGGCTAAAACTTTAAATGCCTACAACTTTCTTGGTTCTCAATAATACAGGGTGAAATTTCAAATATGAATAGATATAATGATTGCCTACATTATACTACTATCAAAAGTAAATACATGGACGTGCATGCACATGCGACCGCACACAATGTATTAAAAGACAGTATACTTGAGTGTTTGATGTTCATGCAGAATTAAGAACTTCTAAATGTCAAGACATGTAACATACTGAAGCATGCAGATCTTTTTACCCTTGACCTTGAAACTTAGGTCAAGGTCACTGGTAACCTGAATAAAATGTTGATATTAACTATTTACCAAAATCACCTTGACCTATGAACTTGAAATCGACCTTAACCTTTGTCCTTGACCCAAGGGTAAAAAGAAACATGAAGTACATGTACATGTATCTAGAAACACCTTTCAGAGTTTATTTCGGTTGACAGGTTAGAAGTTAAAGAGGTGGTGGTTTTTAATGACCTTGACCTTTCATCCAAATGTCACAATCAATCTTAAGTTCTTGGAATAAGATACAAGATTCAACTCCAACGTTAAATAGGTTAAGAATAAAAATAACACCCCATCCCTCCCCACCACACACACAAACAAATCAAATTAATGGCAACGTAGAGAATCACTGTTAAACTCAAATAACACCTCGGACCCACATAAAATTTCAGGAAAACTGCAGAAAAGAGCTCGAGGAAAGTGTATTAAAATATTTCATTTGAGTTTCCAAAGTATATAGAAATTATTAATTTATACAGAAAAAATTACAAATCCTGTCGTGTTTAAAATTAAAGTGCAGATGACCAAAGTTGGCATATAAGCCTTTTATAGCCTATTTATTCAGATGTCGTTAATAGCATTCGATTCTACTGATTTGAAATTGTATTTTAATACCAAGCATCCTTTGTTTAATTTACCTTTGAAATTTATTTGAATTTTTTTTAGAATTACGCAATCCCCAGAAATAGCGATTTTCGGTATATTAAAAATCAATATACATGTACGCTCCTTCGTAAAATAATCAGATATTTGCATTCATGAAAAAAATATTAATAAGAAGGTGTTAAACAATATAGGTCACATTAGCTGACACGAATGTCTTTTTAAACATCTCTTGTAAAACCCAGAGCGTAGCCCCCTATGCATTGGAAAAAATGAATAGTTCCGGTCAAAAAACCTTTATATATTTATTTACAAAGTATATAAAATTTACCAGGCACGGGTATCAGAGTTGTCAAAATGGCCTGAGAGGAGATATTAAAAAAATTCTGAACAGAAAGGAAAATCTCTTTTCCATGTATGGAACTACTATTGAATAAGTTCATTTTGATTGGTTAGGTATTGGCGTGATACCCCTAGTCGACTTTAACCCTGCCTTGTCGTCGGAATAAAACCAACTTTGAGCCCGAGGTTAAAATAAGTAGAGAAATAAAATGTGAATCGATATATTAAAAATATGACATATGCTTGAAAAATGGTAAATTTATATATGTATTTTTTTCTTTGATTCGCGGGATAGAAAGATATGTTAATCGCTTAATCAACATGCCATAATCATCTTGCATATGCATGTACATGTACGTGTGCGCGCATGCAAAACGTTAAACAATATATCGTTGATAGTTGATATCATTGTAACTTTTATATTCTTAAATGAAATCTTGGGATACTTAGCAAATTTATAAAAGGTCTTAGAGGAATAAGGCACGATAAGGGACATGGGGAGCGTTTGGGGAACATCTGTAACGGTCCCCGTTACAATTAGCACTAGTTTGTTAATATGTAATTGATTTTTCAAACATGCAGGTCATAATATTACATTTTCTGATCACTTCTTTTAAATTATGGAATATATATCAAGTATGTGTCACATGGTGAATAAAGTTAGTCAAGAGTATTTTATAGAAAAACTCTCATATTAAACTGAACACTTCATGACAGTTTGCTCTTTCCAAAATTAAATCCTATTACTTAATTAAGATCAGTGATTTCAATAGATCATTTCATTTTTATTAGAACAACTTTTTAACTCAGTCCTCTTTACAAATTAGATTAATACTATCAAATTATCTTTTTCTTTCATAATTATTCATCTTTGATTTAAATGTTTTCAAACCAAAATACATGTATTACATTTCAAAGAAAGAGGCAAGAATTTATTTTCAAATAATGAACATAAAAAACATCTGTTGGATAAATTGAGTTCTACGTTTTTGTTATTTTAACAGGAGACAAATGCTAATGATAAGGACATTATTCTTTAAAACTCACATAGTTTCAATAAATTCATCTTAAAAAACAGAGTATAAAATACTATGTTTTTGAAACATGAAAGAAACAGATTTAACTGATATTGTCAGTGCATGCAGACAAATTAATCTGAATGCAGTGAAAAATGAAGCTGTTTCTACAAAACATTTCAGAAGTGATGTAACACTTTGATAAACAGGGAGAAATACATGTCTAAGTTAATCATTATGACACCCAATGGTCCAGTCTATTTCTTTAAAAGTGACACAGACTTCCCGATAATTAACACTAACAAACCTTGTAAAGTAAACTGTCGACTAATAGGTCATGTTGCAGCACATTTGTTTTCAGTTGCTCGTAATAAAGGACATCCTGAAATGTACAGATATATTAGGTGCCAACCATCTGAAAATAATGATGCTGGAAAATACAATTTAATAAGTTTTTATTCAAATCATTAGTAATTATTGAAGTTGTTTTGAAACGTAATTGACAGGAAAAGCTCTCAGAAAATCTTCTCTAATTGAACATAAAATCTAAATGTATATGTCTCAAGAGTTTGTTGATGAATTCCCTTGAATCTCTTGGAGTAATCTGTGCCAACAAACAAAGAACATTAAAAGACACAATTCTTGCTAAAATTTAATTAATAAGATATATTTAGATTTTTCAAAAATGTGAAATAACAGGAAAATATATTAAGATGTTTAATTTCTTATAATAAAATTATCATTTAAATTACTATGGGAATTAAGAATGCGATGAAATTTCTTTTTGCAAAATTAAAAAAAATGAATATAAATCTTACAATTTCATCCACTTCAATAGCCAGTATTTGACACCACAGTGTAGCACGCATGCTAGTGGGGCACCCTTTCTTAGAAAATTCTTGAGCAAGAGGGCCATGATTTGCATTAATCACTACAAATTAAAAGGTGAAATAAATTTTGGTAAGACAATATTTTTTATTGTTAATCTTCGATTTATGCATTATGAAATTTTTAAAAATTTTACTCATTTGTTTAAAATTCATATTGTTCAATCAGTTAAACTAATGTGTGTATGCCATTATTATTTCAACAACAATAGAGTGAGGAAAAAAAGGAGAACACTTAATCCATTGAAATAAAATTGAATCATTGTTTCTTTATCAGTTTTTGGGTTTGGAAGAGTTGAAATTATCTCTCCCTGCACATGCAGTCTCAGACAAAAAATACACCCACAGATTATAAAGATTTTGTAATTTTTTGTCTCTGTCTCATTTAGATGATGAATTGTTCAATACCTTTCTTCCCGAGCTTGACTCTTTCCTGTTCAAAGAGTTCTGATGGAATGTCCAGACTATCGTCAATCCCTGACTGACACTGATTGATTGACATATCACTGTACTGCAGTCTCTGAAGGAGATTACGCAAAAAAAAAATACTAATAATGTCTCAACAACTTTCTGATCATCAATTTAAAACAAGTAAATAAACTGATTAGGAAAAATATGTCACATTTTATTTTTTCCAAGTATTAATTGTTTCATCTTGAAATCTGAATGCATACCTTCTTTAAAGCTAACATTATGACAGACATTTCAAAACATTCTAAATAATGGTCAAAAAACCTACCAATTCATCAATGTCCTTGACATTTAAAGGAACTTGAACAATTCCCCAGAGATGGTAAAATCTGCAAATGTGCCATAAGAAAAGATAAACATTTAATTCCTTTATTTTGAGATCAGTATTTTATTTCAATTTAAAGTTATTTTTCAGAGAAAACACACTCAAAAGAAAATGACAATCAAAACCGCAGAAGAGAGAAAGTTGGTATGTATAAAACTTAAATTACAAAAGCTAGTACACAACCTTCTTCTCTGAACCATAAATGCTGATTGATATAAACTTAACTAACCCAGGTGTGTCTGATCCATGATTGTTTGGGTTCTGTAAACTAATAATGACTTCTAGGAAATCTTTTGGGGCATAAACTGGACGAATTTGGCTCAAATCTGTTGAAAACAATTTTAATTTAAATATACATTTTATATAAATATAAGAAGTGCAAAATACTACTATATTGTCAGAAACGTTGACACAACTTTAAAATATAAACCATCTTTATAATTTTTTGAAAATGTAATCTGCATCTTGCATAATTATTAAATAAACTACATATATATAATAAAATTTTTACACAGTCATATAATTTTACCTAAAAAACATTTCACTTTCATGATCATATTAACTTAAAGGATTTCTGTAAGATTTTGTTTAATATATTTCAAATTATCAGAAACAGAAAGCATATAATTTCCCCCAGAAACTAAATACATTGTACTGTTATTGTTCATTCAGATAAAGCAAATCTCTATATTTGAGCAATATCTACCACCATGCACCCACATTTCAGATCTATTTATTTATCATATATGTTAACCCTACATCCATTACAAAAATTTCATCAAAAATAGTTATACTACTTATACTACCCAAGTTATCTAATTGCACATTAAAAAAATTAAGCTACCATAAAATACACTTCTTAACTTGTATTTTGCATGCTAGAGCACTTTAATCAAAAATGTATTAATCTATATATAGTACACTAGGATTCCATAATTTTAACAAGAAAAAGCCCAAATTAAAACAAATCCTGTCACTATTCTATTATAGAAGAGAACATGCAGTAAGAGTTTAGCATGCATTTTAATCACTGAAATAAAAAATAATGCTATTACAGGGAATTAACAGTCTCAGCTACAATGACTTTGGAAGTTTAATTTTTTCAAAAAATTTATCACTCAGAAACAATTTTCTAACATATGTTACCTAAAAACTGAAAGCAGCATAATTCACACATATGGCATAAATTTATAACATTTGATAAACTTTTATAGGCAAGAAAATTTTTAAGTTAATTTACTCTCCACATTAACAGGTTCAAAGGACAAAAATATCTAACTCTTAAATTTCAAAATACATGAGAATTTAATCTATATACACCCCCCCCCCTAAAAAATTTTAGGGTTAACATCTGATGATACTATAATCCTTTAGGTGAGAATGGACTTTTAAAACTTCTTTATAACAAAGTTTTTATAACCCAACCAAAGTTGAATCTTTCTGTGCCTTTTAATTTAATTTCAAACATGGGTTAAAATTAAATCTAATGTAAAAGATCTCTTTGTTGGTTGTAATTTTAAAAATTACACTATTGAATTATATAATATTATATAAATATAATCAATGACAATTTAATATTAAAAGTATACCAAAACTACAAATCAGTAAGAGAAAATGAATGAATCATATCATGGATAAAATATCAAATTCAAATTTATGTCTCTATCAGATTGTGGAAGTACTCTAACTTTTCCCCACATTTAACTGATAAAGAAGCTCAATTAACGACGTTCGATCCTGATATTTAAAGTCTTAAACTTTTTTTGCCAAGTATATTTTTAGTTTCTACATACATAGCTTAATTGAAATTCAAATCAAAAAAGTGGGGGTCAATATGCTTCTTTTAGCACTACAGTACATTTAATATGACCTTTCTGCACTGAAATTTGTGTCCTAATTAAAAATTACATCTTCGACGTTTTCCCTTCAATATTTTTATCAAATTAAAGCTTGAAACAAAATGAACTCTAAGTCTGTTTAGAAAAAGACACTTAAGGTAGATCGCGGGTTTACTGTCTGCCTGAAAACATAGGCTAAAAATTTGTCAGCTAACTCTTCTCGTTTTGAAGTTTTCTTTCTGAAATTTTTTTGAGATTCGTCTGCGTGGTTAGATTGTAATCGTAATTTAAATGCGCTAATGTTGATGAGAACAGATGACGCTTTTTCAATGAAATATATAGTAAAATGTCCCTTTTCTGCCGGTATACACATTTCAAAACCGTAATCATAAAATTAAGACGAAGCAGACGAATTTTAAATTACTCGATACAATAATTGTGAAGTAAATTTAGAATCGATTTATCAAAAAAAATTAGTATGTGTTCTCGCTCAATTTCTTGCAAAAAAACTTTAAAGTTTTACAATTTTTCATCAGAAGTGTTATATTTTCATCACGATGTTATATTACGTGGGTGCGACGTCATTATTTTCGTATGCGCATGACTCGAAAAAAATTGAATTTATAATCAACAATTCACTCAAAATAAAGCATGCAATCCGTGAATTCAATTTCCCGATATATTTTAATGTCATGTGTTCTCTTTTTTTCTTGCAATAAACGTACAAGGGTATAGGG
>NW_026923788.1:0-22217 GCF_032062105.1 Saccostrea cuccullata | reverse complement strand
CCGAGGCATGTGACAAATATCGTAACAATCGGTGCACTTTTGATTCCGGCATGTGACGTCCTGTAAATATTTAAAACTGATTACAGGTTGTTTACACTCTCCTCGACCAAGAAACATCATGCATGCTATCTGAATTAGCCGTCCAAAGATACATTTCTATACATTAGGGTTACATAAACTTTAGAATGATAATTAATAGTTGAAAATGAGTCAGAAAATGCATGTGTAAGTTTCTGATAGGATATCAAATTATTTAAACAAACAATTTTTATTTCAAATGTGAATTTTTCTTCTTCCAACAATAGGAGGCCACAAATGGTTTTTTTTATCGTTTTAAAAGAATTAATTTAACTTTAAATTTTACAAGTATCATATTTGAATACAAAATGTTTCTTTTTTTCATGGAAATTATTGAAAATTCATCTTTGAATTATTTTCCACAAAAGATGACGAAAAAGAATAAAAAATATTGTCAATTTCCTAAATCAACAGAAAAGTTCTATTTACCGATTAAAAAAATGGCAAAATTGATTACGTCTTCTTCTCTTCTTTAATAAACCAATTGCATCTCAAATCTAAGTGAACAATTAATTGAGAGCATATGGATTGCTTATAAGTCTCATCGTTTTTTTTAAATAGATGTTTGCTCATTCTTTGCTTCTTTTAACCAATCTCTTTACCAAAAAATAATACCCAAAATGTTGATAAATATTTTAAATTGTTATTTAAGACAAACATACCCTCAGTTAGTTTTACGTTTTCTCCTCACTGAATGTTGAAAAGAAAAAGGCATGGTTTTAGCTTTATTCTGCCCTAGAAAGTTGTGAAACTGGCTTAAATATTTGTTAAGTTTATGACTGTGATAGATCAGGAAAAAATATGGCATGAAGGGATACCATTCTGGAAATATGACGTCATTAAATTGATGTATATGTTACATTAAAAGTTTAAATCTAAAGTTTAAACTTAACTTTTAATGTAACATATATTTCTATTCTAAACCGAAAAAACCTCAAATTGACCAATATCAAGAGTAATTCTACTGCAGAAAATAGTATCCACAGCGGTCGCCCACTTTAATATTTGGATATATTGTGCAAAATTTAATGAAAAATAACATATCTCAAAATCTTTGTGGGCGATGCCTGGACTGTGGACTATATTATCTGAAAGACAGTTCCATTGAAAATTGGTGTCTTCTGCAACTTTAAAAAAAAGATACGGGAAAATGCATTATTTTTGACGTCACAAGTGGCATGTATAAATGCATGTGAAAAAAATAATTTGTATGATTTTTTTCTGCATGAAATTTCAATGATTCAGAAAGCATAAGTTTCATTTTTTTATTTTTACATCAGTTTCATTTTTAAGAAAATCACAGGACAAGATTTGCATTTAAACCCCACTTTGTTCTTTATCCTGAACGAAGCAAAAGAATTAGTACCTAAATTCAAATGAATTTAAAAAGTATAAAACAAATAAAAAAGACATATCTTATGTGTTTTAGATAAAAAAAAATATACCAAGAATCAATTAATATCCTACGTTTTCATCGAAAAATTTTAAATGAAGAGCAAAATTACTTCAATTAAAGAATGATAAATTATGTATGGTATTTCAAAGAAATGAAATAGATATTTAATTTAAAATGGAGTTGTTTGAACAACAGTAGAGCTAATTTCCGTTTTTTAGTTCAAGTGATATTTTAAAACAAACGTTTTTTAAACAAAAATTCACATTCTCGTATACATGGTATATGATTTCTGTCACATTATCTATCTTAAAAGAGGATACGAACATTTTCATTTACGATGCTGAAAGAATTAAAGCAGTTTTTTAAAAGAAAAGAATTATATGTGAAAATAAAACTACATTAATCAAAATTAAAACGCAAATGCACAAGTAAGGAATGATAACTGTCCAAAGTCTCCCAAACCAGTCTAAGGCAAGCGCATCCTCCTTGATCTAATTGATAACGTTGAAGTTGAAGTAGAAACCGCGGCCTTGTATGATAATATTTGGAGGAGATGACGGTTATATTCAGCGAATGTCTGGACCAAGTTTATAGGCACCCAGTGGGTTACTCTTTAACACATAATTTTTTCTAAAGATGGATATGAAAAATGATTAGTTTTTTGCTCTTCAAATATTCTCCTTTTTAATTATAAGATTTTAAAATATCATTTATTATTCCGTGAATTTTTGATAAAAAAATAGGCAATTGACCATTTTCCCTGTTTGATCCCCTGACCTGCAAAATAAACGGATATAGGAAATTATAAAAGGCACCGACTAGGTGATGCGAATATTTCACTTTCATACCAAGTAAAAAAAATTACGTCATGAGTGAACAGTCAAAAAAGGTAAGGGCATGGTTACTATTACAAGAATTCTCGAGAAAGAATGCCTATAATTGCAATATTCCTTTATAGTTAAACAACCCCATTCTTTGTAATTTCAAAAGGAATGTATGTAAAAATATTCTTACATGGAAAAAATATATAGCGAAACGTGAGAAATAAGTAGTAGTTTGATACATATTTCTTAAACGACATTAAAAAAGATTGTGAAAAAATGCAAAAAGAATTTAAATAGAATTTTTTTTATTAAATACTCTCAACTCCTTCTAAAGGTATGACTTAATCAATTTTTAAATAAAAGAAATGACAAGAATAATTTATCAACAGATGCCAGAGGGACAGAAATCTTTAGTTAAAGAAATCAACTTACCTTTGCCGCAGCAAAAAGATTTTAACGGAACTGTCTTCCCTCTTATCATTTCTCCAAACGACAACTGTGAAAACCAAACAAGCTTTGATTCAATTGAAAATGTTATTGAATGGGTGCAAAAAGACAAATCTTTAATTGAAGACCAGCTTTTGAAATATGGAGCTATACTTTTTCGAGGTTTTCAAGTAAATTCTCCATCTGATTTCGATGCCTTCGTCAAAGCCTTTAAATACGAACCTCTGCCGTATGTTGGTGGAGCGGCACCAAGAACCCAGGTAGTGGGGAATGTATTCACTGCAAACGAGGCTCCACCAGATGCTCTTATTCCCTTCCATCATGAAATGGCCCAAGTACCAACTTATCCTAGCGTACTCTTTTTCTACTGCGATATTGCTCCCAAAGAAGGCGGAGAAACACCTCTTGTCCTCTCCCACCTGGTGTACAGAAAAATGATGGAACTTGAAAGTGACTTTGTAAACTCCTTAAAAGAAAAAGGAGTTATTTATTCTCGAATTTTACCAAATGGTGACGATCCTACCTCTCCTATAGGCCGTGGATGGCAATCCACTTATGGTACAGAAGACAAATTAGCAGCCGAGAAGAAAGCACTAGAACTTGTTGGGTCAGTGGAATGGTTAGAAGATGGATGCATGAAAACCGTGACCAAAGTTCTTCCAGCAATCCGTGAGGATCCTCGAACTGGGAAGGAAATGTGGTTCAACTCCATCATTGCAGTATATCGAGGCTGGAAAGATTCTAGAAACTCTCCCGAAACCTCCATAACTTTTGGAGATGGCTCCCCCATGAATCCGGAAACAATGGATACTCTTGAGAATGTTCTAAACAACTTGGCTATTGACTTCCGCTGGCAGAAAGGTGACGTTGTAATGGTTGATAACAGACAGGCCTTGCATGGGAGAAGGTCGTTCATTCCTCCTCGACGCATTTTGGCAGCGTTGTGTAAATAAATATTAGAACTTTTTAAATATTGATTTATACATTGTCATTTGAATTGCCAGGTATATCTTTCGTTCAACTATAAATATGCAATTTGGCATAATGCTCGAAATATTTATATTTTTACACAATAAACATGATATTTTCTTTATGAGCTTATACACGTTATATATTCAACTATGATTACCTAGGTATTTGTTTTTATTTGTGTTTGAAGGCATGATGTTTTAAATAAAATTGAAACGACTTGCTGTTTCTTTTGGAAGATCTAGACAATCCTAGTTTTGTCCATCCAACATTTTGCACACAGACGCTTCAACATTACGTACTTTTTTCATTTTGTTTGATAATGCATGCATCTTAATTTTCAAAACACCTTTAACCTCTTTCGCTAACTTTACGTGCTATTATTATATCTTTAGAAACTTTACATGATACATAGATATTTCATACTAGAGCAAAGTGGCCCTTATTGTATTAATTAATGCTGAAAAAAATTAATATGGAAATTAAGGTTAATAGTTTAAACTTAATCTAGAGATGAAATTTCGTAAAAGGCGGTTTGCTCTTGGAAATTTCTGTGCTGGTTTGAATATTTATGATTATTAATGCTTCACAATTATAGTTTTTGTAAACATTTCTTGTTTAGATATCCATGACTTTATTGAACGAGCAAATACTGTAAATATTATCAATTTTTTAAAGATAAAAGATTACAGACAATTACAAAATCGAAATTAAAGTGTATGGCTCAGAGATTAAATTAAAGGTGACGATTGAACTTATTGCTAGCGCTCTCGAGCGCTAGCAATTACGTTAGTCCAAATTTCTGGAATACGCATGCTCGGCTTCACGGTCTGGCATTCTGGGAAAACTTCACGGTCTAGCTGTCTCTCTGAAAACGACCATAGATAGACTGTGCGATAACAATTTCGTTGTGTCATTAAATAAAACTCGCCTTTTTTGTTTGATTCTGAAGTTTGTTTATTTATTGTGTATCTTACACTTTAAAGTAAACTTCAAAAGAAAAACGTAGGTCATATAGTGCCAAGACTATAGACATCTAGCTTTCGAATTATACCACCTTCCTGCGGGATAATGCCGTCAACCTCTTAAAATCAAAGTACTGAAAGTACTCATGGGAGTTGAACATTGTTATCTGAAAGATCCCACAGGAAGTATAGGAACAATTTCATGCTTTCAGATTCAAGTCAGCTAGAACTGATTTGTTAGAGATACAACACGAAACATTAAAAATATTTCTATTGCATTTGAATAGCCAAGATCATGGGACTGCTCTTATTAGCTGCAGAACTGTAGCTCTCCGAAAAAAAAAGATTTTGACAGACCGGAGAGCTACAGTGTCATCCATTGAAAAAAATGTATATTTATTGCGCACGAACAGTTAAGTTTAGTTCTGGATTTATTCTTTCTAATTCTCACCTCAACAATTTGACCAAACCAAACAAACAACCCCCACCACCAAGAAATTAATTTTTCTAAACTCGAAAATACTATTTTGTGGGTAGGTTTCAAACTTCTTTCAGTACCATTTCTTAATCAAACTCAAACACTACCCTTATATTTCTGAAGCATTTGAATCAAAACGCCCCCTACTCTCTTTAGAATGTGTACAAGATATTTGGTCCCATGAAACAAACAAACAAACACTCTTTATATTCGATGTTACCATCACCAGATACTAGATTGTCATTTTTCTTCCTCTGATTAAAACAAGCATTTGCTTTTTCTCTTTTGGGTATGAATGTTTCTTTTCGGACACAATAATTAATTTTTATAGAACTCTGTGCTTATTTATTTTTTCAAATGTATCTATCTTTATAACTTACTCATCAAGTTTTATTAATCCATAATTTTAAATTTCATTTCAAGTAATTTCTATATAAAAGTAAGTATCTGAATACTTTACATTTTGTTTGTTTTACGTTCGATAATTTTTCAATCATATTGAGACACTACCACTTGTCGATGGAGCTAGCTACAGGTAAGTCTACAAATTTTTACCTATACACGGCACTCAAAACCATTGAGTAGTGAGGGATCGTTATGTGCAAGCACATACTGCGACATGGGATTTCGGTTTATATGGTCTCATCAAAAGAGTTTATCTCCAAATGCATCCCACAGGATTCGAACCTGCGATAAGGATCAATTAACACCTTACTTTGAATCTGTAAAGCAAACTATTTTAACAACTGCGCCACGCGAGTGACACTTAAAGTTTGTGATTTTGATTTGATTCAAATATAATTAAAAATCAGACATAGTTTAACTAGCTACTACAAGAAAAAAAACCCAGTTGTAATCAATTGTTTCTCACAGATCGATCAATGGGATTATTATACCATTGTGTCCGTGCATACGCATGTATTCATTAATTTTAACTGTTTTAATTACATAATAAAATCAAATGATACATTTTATAAGGTAATACTGCAATGCAAGTACATACACATTTTTCAAGTTCAGATTTGGTGTTGTACACGTGACCATGATAAATTCATGAAATCAAGGATGCAAAATTAATGTCATTTGAAATTGTGAGATTGAATATCAACAAACTTTAATGCTATTATTTTTTCCCCTTACCAACGTAAACTTTCCAGTCTAACAGATCATTTTACTTGTCAGAGCAAATAAATGTCTGACAGTGATATTTTCCGCAGTATTTTTTTTTTAAAGAAACGTTCTGTCTCTTTATTGCTGGGTTAAACCTTAGCGTTCCTTTGACCTTACATCTTTGTTTACACCTCTATATTTAGACAATCGCGTCATTGTCAAACCAGTTAGACCAGTTGTTGCTCCTTGGATGACCTCGCACTTTTTGAGATGGAGCGTCGTGGAGTCAGCCGAGGATTGCCGAATGATAAATGACGGAAAACTAGGACTTTTTTCATACGGAAATCAAAATTTACGTGTCATTTCTCAAGAGAGATGACAAAAATATGCTATTCAAATTAAGTTAAATAAAATTCTATTTCATTTACTTTCAAATCATTTATGAAAATTAGATTAATTCAGAAAAATGAGATGGACTATTTTTATTGGGGAAGTTTCTTCGAGTTTATATAGACTGGTACGAGTTTGTATTGAATATCACAGGGGAGTAAATTGGCCGACACAGAAACGACACGACGGCCGCTATATATAATTCATTGTAAAATTACTGCGCTAGAAACCGCGTGACGACCTAGGGAGTCTGAACATAGTTCAACTCCCAAAAATCTTTTTTTTCTTTTCAACGTTTGTTGGCAAGACACAATAAGCGATCGATACAATGCAACACTACACTAATACAACACTAATATAATTTTTATTCTATAACATACACTTCACAAAAAATTATAACTCTAACTATTAGACTCTAGACTCAGTAAACATTAAAGAATTCAGCAAAATAAATTAGTTCAACACGAACCTTCCTTTCTATGTTTAAAAGTTGCTACGGTGCTAGCTCACTTATCTTTTTTAAAAGATAAACTTATATGATTATAAATGCAGGTAAGAGTTTGTTTATAAACATGAAATATTCTGGACGTACATACTCGTAAGAGGAGAGCGATTGAGTACCTGGTGTAGATTTGAATACTCATGTTGATGATGGAGGCGTGCAGCAAAATAATAAAAAATGAATAAATAAATAACAGACAAAAAAAAAAAATAACCAAAAATAAATAGATAAATAACCACAGCAACAAACATTGTGTAGATGAATATCTCTAAAATTTGCAAATAAAAAAATCAAAGTTTACAAAATTAAGAAAACAAATTATTATAAGAAAAACAGGGCTTAATAGCCCTTGCATCCAGGTCCTGGAAAAGGACCCTGTTCCAAGTGAAAATTAACTTTTTACATTGAATAAACTTGAATTTTGAGATTTTATTGATTTATTAAGATCATGTTAATAAGGAATAAGCATTCAAAGAAACTTTTTATTCAACATTTTAAAATAATTTATGACATAAATATTTTCATATTTTGCCACTTTTTATACCCCCGTAAACGAAGTTTCGGGGTATATAGTTTTTGTCGTGTCCGTCCGTCTCTCTGTCTGTCTGTTTTTCTGTTTGGCCGCAAAAACTTTAACCTTGCCCATAACTTTTGATTTACTGGAGCTATGACTTTCATATTTCACAGGTGTATTCCTTGTGACAAGACCTTTCTTTGAGTACCACCATATCTGACCTTTTGAATTTGACCTTGGAGTTTGACCCTATTTCACACAAAAATTCCAAACTTTTACTTTGGCCATATCTTTTGAACAGTAGATGCTAGGCCTTTTATACTTCATATATGTATTCTTTGTGGAAAGGCCTTTCATTGAGTACAAGCAGCTTTGACCTCTTGACCTTGGAGATGTTTGAAGTTATGAAAAAAGTTTAACCTTGGCTATAACTTTTGAACGGTAAGGGCTAAGGCTTTCATACTTCACATATGCAATCCTTGTGAGAAGACCTTTCATTGGATAGGGTTTTATATTTCACATTTGTATTTCTTGTGAAAAGGCCTTACTTTAGGTTCCAACATTTTTGATCTGCATTTGAGAAAACCTTCGCTATGTTGCCATACGGGGGCATCGGTGTTTCACAAACACATCTTGTTCGATTCAAAATTCCCAATTGGAAGGGTACAAGACCCAGTACCAAAAAGGGATAATTAAGCCCTGTAAAACATTTATGTCCAGAAAAAAATCTGATAACTGATTTATTAAATAGTTGGGGTTTAAATGCATACAAGTTAGAAATAGAAAGTTTTCGTTTGGTTGAACATGCAAAATATTGACAATGCAGAGAAACAATTGCAAAAATCCGTTACACCATCGTTGAGCTAGAATTTTGAATGGTATCATAGTGCATTGTCCTTGTTTGAATTATGTGAAGTTATTATACATGTCAGTAAAGGAGATAACGACAAGACAAAGATACATAGATTCTATAAGTGCTCTTAGTTCACGTCCTGAAATACTTATAGGTGATAAATACCTCAGTAGAAAACGAAGATAAAATTTATGTAAATATTACAAATGTAGCATCTTGTTTTTGTTTTGTTTTCTTAATTTAAAAGAGGTAGAATCACACATCGATAAAGAATGATATGGAGATAACGAACAGTATTCAATATAAAAGTCCAAAAAACTATACAAAATAGGAGCAGAGCAAACAAGGACCTCTGAAACATCAGAGGTGGGATCAGGTGCCATGGAGGAGTGAGCATCCCCTGCTGACCGGTCACACCCGCCGTGGGCTCCTTGTCATGATCGGGAAATAACGGAAAAATCCGTCGTCAATTTAGTGTATAAACAATGGACTAACAATTAGTATGAAAAACGTCAGTCAGCATTTGACTCAATGATAAATTATATTTGCTGACAAGGTCATTAAACGAGACTGCTGATATTCTTGTTTCATTAACTTGCTTGTCAAATTGTTCCAATAAACTAAAACCGTGAAGATACAATGAAGGAATTTTTTACTCATTAAATGACTAAATCAATAAATTATTACAAATGAAATAGCACACAAGACATTTGTTTGAAAATGGCATGTCATTAGTCTATGTAAGAAATAAGCCTGAAAAATATAGAGTATTATGAAATAAACGATCCGAATTGCCTCTATCAATATTGAAGATATTAAAATCATAGAAGGACAGGGGCATTGCCTGCCGGTGCGAAATTTATCAAATTAAGATAAACTACTATGGCTTCACTTTAATTCATCGGGGGTCAGTGTTCATAGGCAAGCAAAATTTTGTTGATTCATGGTGACGTAATTTTGTGGATATCTCCTACAATTCCATGAACCGATGAGTTGACAAAATAACTGTTCATGGGAATGTAAATTAAAACATAAACCAATGACCCACAAACTTCACAAACAATGCTCCTCGCAAACATAGACGATTCTATTATTAAAAGTATTATCTCTTTTTGAAAATGACATGATAAATTACTAGATAAAATAACTAGCACCAAATAAGTTGCATGAAATATACGTCGTGTTAGAATAGTTAAAGAAAGTAAGGAATTGTGTGATTGGGAGTTGCTCCGCTTTATCTATAACTTAAAATGAAATTATATAGGTATTGATATTCTACTTCTAAATTACAAGTCGGAAATATAGCAACAAGTTAATAAATAGAAGGGAATAGATCAATAAACATGGAAATTAAATATATTTATACTAGTATTGTATAAAAATAGTGATCAAGTGCAAAAGACCAGTGGAAAATGCAAATTGGATACAGGAGAAACACAAACTTCTTAAAACATTAGAAGTGAGATCAGATAGAATCCCCTGTCGACGGTCACTTATTTTCATTATAGCATAAATGAAAACATTCGTATTTTATGGAATGTTTTTGTGCTAACTTTAAATTCGTCGATGATGGAATATTTGAATGTTTACCTTACTGAAATTAAAATGTAGGTGAAAAAATGAGCAAAACACATGCTTTGTCACAAAATATATTAAATCAAGGAACGCAAACATCTAACCACTACATTGGGTATTCTCTTTAAAGCCCCAAACACACCAAACTCGTTTACGGAGCAATTCATCGCCTCGTTATGATCCTGTTCTTGTGCTAGGTTACCACTACCAGCTGTCTGTGGAGGGCTGCAAACTTGTACTTGGCCTTTCATCTTTAACGTCCATTCCGACACGATACCTATGTTTACATTGTCTGCATGGAATATATGGAAATAAGGAACAGTATTCAAGATCAAAAGTCCATAAAACAATACAAAACAGAAGCAAAGCAAACACGGACCTCCAAAAAATCAGAGGTGGGATCAGGTGCCATGGAGGAGTGAGTATCCCCTGCCGATCGGTCAAACTCGCTGTGTGCTCTTTTTCATGATTGAAAAATAACAGGAAAATTCGTTGACAATTCAGTGTACATTTAATGGTCTAAAAATAAATATAAAAAAGTCAGTCAGCATTTGACTCAATGATAAATTGTGTTAGCTGACAAGGTCATTATATCGACCATAGAACTTACGAAATGATGACTTTAAACGAGACTGCTGATTTTCTTGCTTCAGCAAAATATCAGTCAATAATTTACCTTGTTTTAGAAAGCGTTCTCAGTTAGAGCATGGTCTTGCGTATCGAATCAACTGAGAGATTTAAACCCCGTATGCAGGCGATGAAGGTATATTATTGCTTGATTAAGGGAAGTTGACGATTGAAAAGTTAAAATCATCACCTGTATAATACAGCTCGGTTGTAACTTAGATTGACATTTACGTCTTTTTCAAACAAAATATCTATATATGAATTATATTTGTCACACTCCTTGGTTTCTTTTATTTCAAGCTCAACGGGATATATCTTATCGACATAAGAATGGAGATAACTATTAATTAACAATACGTCGTCGATATATCGAGTTGAAGGCCACAGCAAATGTTTCTTATTTTCACGTACAAGATTTTGGGTAACTTCTGCTTCATATGAATACAAAAATAGGTCTGCTCATGACGGGGCGTAATTAATACCCATTGGAATTTCAATAGATTGTTGGCAGACCTGGTCTCCAAATGCACAAAGATATTGTCAGTCAGAAACTCAAGCATTTTTAATATCAGCTTCAGGGAAATCAGAAATGTGTACAATCAGGTTACTTATTTAACAAAATAATTTTGCAAATGACCAATGACAATGTTAGCAAATCAACGAGTTCCATTTTTATTGAAAAAGCAGCTGTCAATGATATCAAAATGCCTGGACTTTAATTTATCATAGGGAATAGCTATGTATAAAGTTGAAAAGGCACACGTTTTTATGCTGTTGATTTTGTTAAGATATTGTGCTATCAATTTTTCCAAAAATTCACTTGAATTTTAAAGTATCCATATCTTATGTACACGACTTCTCGAATATATTGGAAAGTAGCATTTATTTGCAACTGTCAGTTTGTCACGTTTAAATTTATTTATTTTGCAACATTTATACAAATTTTCTATTGATAATCATGCTTGATAGGGTATGTAGACATTCTTTTATTGCATTTGATTAAATTGTAAATTGTAGAAGGATAGCTGAAGGGTGCATGAACATATTACGTTAGGTATGTTAACTAAAATCTAAAATGTGTCGATGTTTTGATTGATTTTATATGAGGTATTTGGAAATGAATTTACATTTACAGTATAAACTTCACCTGATAATAATTATGGATAGGTTAAATAACTTCAACAAACGTTACAAAAACAGATTATTTTTTTCTCTTATGAACAAGGAATATATTTTTAGAGGCTCCAAGCTCACTTTTCAGAACTTTTCTTGCAAATTTGACATTTTTTAACATACATGTTACTTTCTCTTAAAGTACTTATAAAGTTCAAAGTCATCTTTCAACAAGTTTCATACCAATTGTTAGTCCATTATTTATACACTAAATTGACGACGGATTTTTCCGTTATTTCCCGATCATGACAAGGAGCACACGGTGGATGTAACCGGTCAGCAGGGAATGCTCACTCCTCCATGGCACCTGATCCCACCTCTGATGTTTCGGAGGTCCGTGTTTGCTCTGCTTCTGTTTTGTATTGTTTTATGGACTTTGATATTGAATACTGTTCGTTATCTCCATATCCTTCCTTCTTCTATTTTGTAAAACAGCCTTTATAGATGGTGCGTATTATTTAAAGATAAAAGACATGCAAACTTTGAGTAAATTCTTTTCATTTCCTTTTGAAATATCGAACAAAAGTTGTGTTTTTGAACTATGATAAAAGTAAATATAATATACTAGTATTTATTATATTTTCTTTAATCATTGAAAAAAATATTGAGTTTGGAACAAAATCAAAATTGTGACAAATGTCTAAGTGCATTCGCTGTGACTAATTTCAGTGATACATGTATTTAAGGACAGATGATACAAACAAATTTTTTCTTTGAAAAAGATTTAATATCATGTCACAAGTTTAGAAAAGTGGATGGTTCTTAGAATTTTTTCTCCTAAGAACTGGAAAATGAAATAGACTTGGAAAATATTACTAATATTTCAATAAAAAAAACCCAAATACATGTATAGGCAAATCACAATCAGTAAAGGTTTACAGGTGAGAACAAATTTCAGAATATGTTACCTTGGTGCTAAAAGTGTAATATAAACTTTAGAAAAATATACCAAGCCAGGTGAATTTTGTGAGGAAAAACAAAATGACAAAAAATTAGCAATATCACATAGGCTGATTTTTACTATTTAGCTTTTCCTAATAAAATTCACCTGGCTTGGTATATTTTTCTAAAGTTTATATTACACTTTTAGCACCATGGTAACATATTCTGAAATTTGTTAAAAAATGTGTTTGTATCATCTGTCCTTAATATAGAAATATTTACATCCACTGAATATTTTCTTGTTTATTTCTTAAGAAAACCCATTGTGTTCATCACTGCATGAACTACATTAGGCATATCACTTGTACAGATTTCTTGATCAGTGGCCGTTCCATCAATGAAACGTACAAAGACGTTCGCATCATTAACACAATAATTAATATTTTTAATCCTACTTAAAATGATAATTTAAACAGATATAAATATAAACAATAAAATGTCTTTCTTTGTTTGTTATTACTGGAATGAACGGTCGCAGCTATTGCAGAAAAAATTTACATAACCCGCTAAGCGGGTTATGTATTTTTCACACTCTTAAATTATAGTTTCACAAAAAGATGAATCGATTTTTGAAAGTTAATCTAAAAAGATAACATTTACATGGGTCGTGGATTTGAATTACATTTTCTTGATGGGCAACTAGTTTCAAGTATTTGGATGTCTATTCTCAAGTTACTGCAAACCTTAAATTAACTTCTTGATTATTAGTTAAATGTGAGACCGTGTTAACTTGAAGTAATCATTTTTTGAATTGAGCTATGTAATCTCTGATTACTTATGTTTATGAGTAGTGTTCAGCTTTAAGACAAAAGGATCTTTTATGAACATTGTGTTCGGCATGGCGAATTTCTATACATTAACAGTCATAGTTTTCGTCTTTTTTAATTAGCGATCTCATTTTAAATGTGAGAAATAATTATTAAACTGAAATGTACATTTATGTTGTTTGATTTTAATTTTTTGAAAATTATAAATCAATTGCATGTTGGTTTTTTTTTTTTCATTTTATGTTAGGGGATGGGAGTGGGGGTGCAGCTCTAAGTTTGAGTATATTTTCCAAAAGGATGTACATCGTTATTTTTGTTTTAAGATCAATTTTAAAATGCAAAATGATGAGATATTAGACTACACTTTTTTTCTTAAAACTTCATTTTAATTAATATATTTTGTTTAAAATAAGTAGCAATAACATGCAAGTTTTAGAGTTATTTGACAACTCACTATATACTTGGGTTTTTTTTTACATCTATGAAGATTGTCTCAAATTTTGAGGTTTTTTTTCTGTGTTCTACATTTATTGACATGTTTCTTATCTGTGTTCAACTTGTCAAGTAACTGAAAAGTTTGATTAAATTTTTTTTAAAAAATCAGGATCATCTCTTTTATTTATTATTATTAATTTACAATGAAATTATGTATGCTTTTGATGCATAATGTACACTTCAAATTCATGCACCAGCAGATTCAAAGGAAAAATTATCATTAGAAATAAGCAGTAAAGATAAAGAGATTATCCAATTTAAAATAGTTTGAAAAATATTTAAAACAAATTTTCGAGTATGTTATCAAAATAGGAAAAAGTATTATGAGTATTGTTTGGTATTTTTAATAGTAAAAAAAGAGGATATGACGTACTGGCAATCGCATCATCTCACTCAGGGTCTTTCCGTCAGAGTTTGGAAAAACAACCTCGAATGTATTAACATCACCTGATGTTAAAGGTTTTGCTTTTCTTGTTTTTTTTTTTCAAATATAGGATAGAGGAATTAAGAAGTCCCTTTTATAGTATATTTTATGTAATATCATAGCATTGAATAAAGTTAAACTCCATATTCCACAGATAAAAGGTCTTCATGCATTTATTTCGAAGATCATGAAAGGGGGGGGGGGTTGTTGCCATGGCGTCTAACTAATACATTCGAGGTCGTTTGTCAGCTAGTCAGAAAGGCTCGAGAAGTTGCGATTGAACATAGTGGGGGTACTTGTTCTTTTATTACCAGTCCCTGGTAGAGTTTTTTGATATTAGAACATACTTGGGGTTTTCAAACACTTAAATTCATATGGTTACTGGTATCTGTTATGAGAACACAGCGGGGTTGTTTGTTTAACACTCTGAGGTTACTAAGATGTCTGATATTTTCTATCAGAACATATTGTGGTTCTTGTCTAACACTTTGTGGGGTTAATGTTATCTTTTATCTATATAAGAACATAATGGGGTTGTTACACGTTATGGGGTTAGTGTTGTCTATTATCTTTATCAGAGTACATAGCTTGATTGCTGTCCAAACACTTTATGGGGTTAGTGTTGTCTATTATCTTTATGAGAGTACATAGTGGGGTTGCTATCCAAACACTTTATGGGGTTAATGTTGTCTGTTATCTTTATGAGAGTACATTGTGGGGTTGCTGTCCAAACACTTTATGGGGTTAGTGTTGTCTATTATCTTTATAAGAGTACTTAGTGGGGTTGTTGTCCTAACACTTTATGGGGTTAGTGTTGTCTATTATCTTTATGAGAGTACATAGTGGGGTTGCTGTCCAAACGCTTAATGGGGTTAGTGTTGTCTATTATCTTTATGAGAGTACATAGTGGGGTTGCTGTCCAAACACTTAATGGGGTTAGTGTTGTCTATTATCTTTATGAGAGTACATAGTGGGGTTGCTGTCCAAACACTTTATGGGGTTAGTGTTGTCTGTTATCTTCATGATAGTACATAGTGGGGTTGCTGTCCAAACACTTTATGGGGTTAGTGTTGTCTATTATCTTTATGAGAGTACATAGTGGGGTTGCTGTCCAAACACTTTATGGGGTTAGTGTTGTCTATTATCTTTATAACAGTACATAGTGGGGTTGCTGACCAAACACTTTATGGGGTTAGTGTTGTCTATTATCTTTATAACAGTACATAGTGGGATTGCTGACCAAACACTTTATGGGGTTAGTGTTGTCTATTATCTTTATGAGAGTACATAGTGGGGTTGCTGTCCAAACACTTTATGGGGTTAGTGTTGTTTATTATCTTTATGAGAGTACATAGTGGGGGTTGCTGTCCAAACACTTTATGGGGTTAGTGTTGTCTATTATCTTTATGAGAGTACATAGTGGGGTTGCTGTCCAAACGCTTAATGGGGTTAGTGTTGTCTATTATCTTTTTAAGAGTACATACTGGGGTTGTTTGTCTTATAATTTATGGGGTTAGTGTTGTCTGTTATATCTATATAGCATAGTGGGGTTGTTTGTTTAACACTTCTGGGATATTCTTGTCTATCATCTTCATGTGAAAACATGATGGGTTAATTTACTTTGATGCAACAGTTATCCTCAAATAAAAACATTTTTTTGCATTGTTACTGCTATGCAGTTGTTGAAAAATGTTATTGCTATATCCGTTCTAAGTTCTTCTGATAAACAGTAACAATTTTAAGTACTTATAATTAGTTGCCTGTGAAGTTGACTTGATATTAAATAATTAATTTTTAACCCCACAAACATAACCCCATCTTTACCCCACAAATATAGACCTTTAACCCCACAATATACCATTTGTTTGAATTCCTAATGAAACCTCTCAAGTCACCACTCTACTATTAATAACCCCACAAAGCAAAATGATAACCCCGCACCTTCCGTAAAATGCACAATGTACCTCTCAACTGTATAGCTGTCTGTCTGTCTGTCTGTAAACAATTTTTCAAAATGCTACTCCTCCTACAGTTTTGGTCCGATTTCAATATAACTTGGCACACAAGTAGACTACACTAGGATACATAATTTTGTGCATCAGTTTTTGATTTCGATGAACGGTGTTGCCGTGGTTACTAAAAATAGAAATTTCTGTGAAATTCTTTCAAAATGCTACTCCTCCTACAGTTTTGGTCTGATTTCAATATAACTTGGCACAAAAGTAGACTACACTAAGATACATAATTTTGTGCATCGGTTTTTGATTTGGATGAACGGTGTTGCCGTGGTTACTAAAAATAGAAATTTCTTTGAAATTCTTTCAAAATGCTACTCCTTCTACAGTTTTGGTCCAATTTCAATATTACTTGGCACACAAGTAGACTACGTTAAAATACATAATTCTGTGCATCGGTTTTTGATTTCGATGAATGGTGTTGCCGTGGTTACTAAAAATAGAAATTTCTTTGAAATTCTTTCAAAATGCTACTCCTCCTACAGATTTGGTCCGATTTCAGTATAACTTGGCACACAAGTAGACTACACTAAGATACATAATTCTGTGCATCGGTTTTTGATTTCGATAAAAGGTGTTGCCGTGGTTACTAAAAATAGAAATTTCTTTGAAATTCTTTCAAAATGCTACTCCTCCTACAGTTTTGGTCCAATTTCATTATAACTTGACACACAAGTAGACTACACTAAGATACATAATTCTATGCATCGGTTTTTGATTTCGATGAACGGTGTTGCCATGGTTACTAAAAATAGAAATTTCTGTGAAATTCTTTCAAAATGCTACTCCTCCTACAGTTTTGGTCTGATTTTGATATAACTTGGCATACAAGTAGACTACACTAAGATACATGATTCTGTGCATCGGTTTTTGATTTCCATGAACAATGTTACCATGGTTACTAAAAATAGAAATTTCTTTGAAATTCTTTCAAAATGCTACTCCTCCTACAGATTTGGTCCGATTTCAGTATAACTTGGCACACAAGTAGACTACACTAAGATACATAATTCTATGCATCGGTTTTTGATTTCGATGAACGGTGTTGCCTTGGTTACTAAAAATAGAAATTTCTTTGAAATTCTTTCAAAATGCTACTCCTCCTACAGATTTGGTCCGATTTCAGTATAACTTGGCACACAAGTAGACTACACTAAGATACATAATTCTGTGCATCAGTTTTTGATTTCGATAAACGGTGTTGCCGTGGTTATTAAAAGTAGAAATTTCTTTGAAATTCTTTCAAAATGCTACTCCTCCTACAGTTTTGGTCTGATTTTGATATAACTTGGCATACAAGTAGACTACACTAAGATACATGATTCTGTGCATCGGTTTTTGATTTCCATGAACAATGTTACCATGGTTACTAAAAATAGAAATTTCTGTGAAATTCTTTCAAAATGCTACTCCTCCTGCAGTTTTGGTCTGATTTCAGTATAACTTGGCACACAAGTAGACTATACTAAGATACATAATTCTGTGCATTGGTTTTTATTTTGATGAGTGGCAAGGATCATTTTTCTATTTATTGCTGATTTAAAGTCTCAAGTCCCAACTGCTACTTTTCTCTTCCTTTGTTTTAAGTATAAACCAGTAGAGCTACAGTCTCGACAGAGACTTCTGGTTTATCCTGTGCACTATGATTGTTATCTTTCCAGAATATAAATTTATCAATTGCAACGCCTTTGGATCAGCTGGCCCTATGCAGTCCCAGTGTGACTCGGTTTATAAATCCACCAAAACAGATGTCAAGATTGTGGACAGCGGGTCTCTTCATGGAATACAAATGTGGACTGTTCCTGAAAATGGCACCTATGAGTAAGCTGTATTTTTAGCTCACTTGAGTCAAAGGCTCAAGTGAGCTTTTCTGATCAAAATTTGTCCATTGTCTTTCATCGCTGTTGTTGTCATAGTCTTCATAAACTTTTCACATTTTCATCTTCTTCTCAAGAACCACTTGGCCAATTTCAACCAGACTTGTCAAAGTATCCTTGGGTGAAGGGGATTCAAGTTTGTTCAAATGAAGGGCCAAACCCTCTTCCAAGGGGAGATAATTATGAATTGATGAAAAATTAATGGCATCTTTTAAAAATCTTCTCAAGAACCATTAGGCATGGAAATATGAAACTTATGTGGAAGCATCCTCAGGAAGTGTAGATTTAATTTTGTTTTTGTTTTTTTGGTCTTTTCATTTATGGAATTGAGATTTAGAATAAATATAGCAACTCCTTGAAATGTGTTTTTAATTCATATTTCATATCATGCATGGTTGGGCCACAAAGTGTTTTTAGCTCACCTGAGCTGAAAGCTCAAGTGAGCTTTTCTGATCACATTTTGTCCGGCGTCCGTCAGTCTGTAAACTTTTCACATTTTTGACTTCTTCTCAAGAACCGCTGGGCCAATTTCAACCAAACTTGCCACAAAGTATCCTTGGGTGAAGGGGATTCAAGTTTGTTCAAATGAAGGGCCACGCTCTCATTAAAGGGGAGATAATTGGGAATTAATGAAAATTTGGTGGCAAATTTTAAAAATCTTCTTCTCAAGAACCACAGTGCCAGGAAAGATGAAACTTATGGGGAAACATCCTCAGGTAGTGTAGATTCAAGTTTGTTCAAATCATTACCCCTGGGGGTAGGGCGGGGCCACAATGTCCGACCAAAGTTTTACATAGAAATATATAGGAAAATTCTTTAAAAATCTTCTTCTCATGACAAAGAATGACAAAGCCATAATTCATCATATTTATATGGAAGCATGCTCAGGTAGTGTAGATTCAAGTTTATTCAAATCATGACCCCCAGGGGTAGGGCGGGGCCACAATGGCCGACCAAATTTTTACATAGAAATATATAGGAAAATTCTTTAAAAATCTTGTTCTCAAGAATGACAAAGCCATAATTCATCATATTTATATGGAAGCATCCTCAAGTAGTGTAGATTCAAATTTGTTCAAATCATGACCCCCGGGGGTAAGGCGGGGCCAAAATGGCCGACCAAATTTTTTAAAGATATATATAGGAAAATTCTTTAAAAATCATTTTCTAAAAAATAGCAAATCCATGATTGGTCATGGGACTACTTTTGGATTTAAACTTTACAATAAAAAGCCATTTTCTACTTTTTCCTACCCTTAGTGCTCAGGTGAGCGATGTGGCCCATAGGCCTCTTGTTGTTAAAAGTTCTAGGAAGAAATGTACAAAGATGATCTTTTAAAAATCCTTCATATCTATAACTAAAAAGGTTACATGTCAAATTAATATGGAAGCAATTCTATGGAGATATTTATATTCTCTAATTTTCCTTCTTCATAATTGCTTATTTCGTTAATCTTAAATGTGAATTTAGCGCCCTTTAAAACTGCCGTGGTTAATATATGTAAGAGCTGTTTGTGACGTCAAATGACGTTAAATGGCGTACGTTGCAAAGTTAAATTACGCAACAAACACTGCGAGGAAAAAAGGGACAAATTAATTCTTAACGCACTTTACGTTAATTTTTACATTAATTTTTCAGTGTTAGAGTTTTTTAGCTCACCTGAGCCAAAGGCTCAAGTGAGCTTTTCTGATCACATTTTGTCCGTCTGTCTGTCTGTAAACTTTTCACATTTTCGACTTCTTCTCAAGAACCACTGGGCCAATTTCAACCAAACTTGCCACAAAGCATCCTTGGGTGAAGGGGATTCAAGTTTGTTCAAATAAAGGGTCAGTGTCGCCCTTATTTAAGGGGAGATAATTGGGAATTAATAAAAATTTGGTGGTATGTTTTAAAAATCTTCTTCTCCAGAACCACTGTGCCAGGAAAGATGAAACTTATAGGGAAACATCCTCAGGTAGTGTAGATTCAAGTTTGTTCAAATCATGACCCCCGGGGGTAGGGCGGGGCCACAATGGCCGACCAAAGTTTTACATAGAAATATATGGGAAAATTCTTTAATAATCTTCTCAAGAATAACAAAGCCATGATTGATCATATTTATATGGAAGCATCCTCAGGTACTGTAGATTCAAGTTTGTTCAAATCATGACCCCCCGGGGTAGGGCGGGGTCACAATGGCTGACCAAAGTTTTACATAGAAATATATAGGAAAATTCTTTAAAAATCTTCTTCTCAAGAATAACAAAGCCATGATTGATCATATTTATATGGAAGCATCCTCAGGTAGTGTAGATTCAAGTTTATTCAAATCATGACCCCCGGGGGTAGGGCGGGGCCACAATGGCCAACCAAAGTTTTACATAGAAATATATAGGAAAATTCTTTAAAAATCTTCTTCTCAAGAATAACAAAGCCATAATTGATCATATTTATATGGAAGCATTCTCAGGTAGTGTAGATTCAAGTTTGTTCAAATCATGACCCCCGGGGGTAGGGCGGGGCCAAAATGGCCGACCAAAGTTTTACATAGAAATATATGGGAAAATTCTTTAAAAATCTTCTTCTCAAGAATAACAAAGCCATGATTGATCAGATTTATATGGAAGCATTCTCAGGTAGTGTAGATTCAAGTTTATTCAAATCATGCCCCCCGGGGGTAGGGCGGGGCCACAATGGCCGACCAAAGTTTTACATAGAAATATATGGGAAAATTCTTTAAAAATCTTCTTCTCAAGAATAACAAAGCCATGATTGATCATATTTATATGGAAGCATGTTCAGGTAGTGTAGATTCAAATTTGTTCAAATCATGACCCCCGGGGGTAGGGCGGGGCCACAATGGCCGACCAAAGTTTTACACAGAAATATACAGGAAATTTTTTTAAAAATCTTCTTCTCAAGAACCACTGGGCCAGGAAAGATGAAACTCATATGGAAGCATCCTCAGGTAGTGTAGATTCAAGTTTTTTCAAATCATGACCCCCAGGGGTAGGACAGGGCCACAATGGCTGACCAAAGTTTTACATGAAATATATAGAAAAATTCTTTAAAAATCTTTTTCTCAAGAATAGCAAAGCCATGATTGGTCATGGGACTACTTTTGGATTTAAACTTTTCAATAATAAACCAATTTCGACTTTTTCCTAGCCACAGTGCTCAGGTGAGCGATGTGGCCCATGGGCCTCTTGTCATTAAACTGAAATAAAACGTTTTACATTTTGATGTTCCTAGAGTATTGAAAATACATATAGTTCCTACTGTGTATTTTAACATGTGGTCACAAAGTTTCACGTGTGTTCTAGAAATATGAACGTCGTGGATTTCTAATGGATTTCAATAAGGAATGTAAATATTTAGTTTATAAACCATAAGCCCCTTGGGAAAAGTGTGACCATAAAGCTGGTGCATGGAAATTTATTGAAACAACTGATCAGCTATTAAGTACAAGAAGCCCACGGGCCTTATAGGTCACCTGAGTATTGTGTAACAACTTTCAAACAATTAAATTTGGTTCTTGTTTTAAACCAGAGGCCATGAAATTCACAATTTACAATTTTGAAAGAGGCACCATTGCTTATCATAATTTTTAACTTAGAATGCTTACTCTATTTACTTATTACCCAGAGGTAGATCAGAGTAACAAAGAGAAAATGCACTTCCACTTTATACCCAGTTGTGCTACTCACCCTAAAGGAACCGCTGACCCATGGGCTACATATTTCAAAATTTTGCAAATGTTATCATAAAATGGTTGATTAATACCAAAGAGCAGATTTCAAAGCAATAATTTATTTT
>NW_026923787.1:0-22064 GCF_032062105.1 Saccostrea cuccullata | reverse complement strand
TCATTCAAGGCCCCATGGTCAGGGGCTTTAGTTGTAGGGCGGGACTATATAAATTATATACTGAAAATGCATTATTTTGAAAATCATCTCTCTGCTCTCTGCTCCTGGGTATTAAACAGGGATGGGGTAATCGTAATCAGCTGTAATCGATTACAGTTTTCCAAGTAATCATAAGTGATCAGTAATCACACATTTTCCTGATTACAAGTAATAATAATTTAATCGATTACTCTGAAAAAAGTCCTGTAATCATGATTACTTTTTGATTTCTTTATGATTACAATTATTTAAACAAAGTTCATGAAATCGTGATTTTGATGATATTCAGTGATAGTTGTTTATAAGCAAAAGTTATTATAAAATTATAAGCTATATTTAGTCAGGTATCTTCTTCTACTGCTTCCAGAAGTGCTTATAACCAGGTCCATTGTCCCAGGTAATGAGTAAACTCTATCATTTCTCAGCTATATTAAGTAGTCATCTTAAAATACTTTAGCAGCTTAGCAATTCACCATTTTTGACGTGATAAATCTGCATATTGAAAGAAAGTTTCGATCTACATGATCATTAACAGCAATTCTCTGTAATGACCAACCATATCATACATAGAGCGTGGCACACTAGGTCTCAGAAAATCAAAATAAGTTTCCATATACCGTGTATACATATATAAACATAAAAAGTGAAACAATTATGTTGCTATGGATTGCCATTGCCATGGTAACGAACTCACCTACTTTCCCCTCCTGAAATGCTTCTTTTTCTCACAATAATCGAGAAGATTGGAGTGTTTATATTGCCGTTAATACATTTATTAAAGTTCTGATCATGATACGTGTTGTTAATATGATGAAAAATGATTAGATTAAAACAATTTAAAACAATCTTAAATATGTTACAATATTGGAATATCGTATGCTATTAGGAGTCCTTGAGTAGCTTTGGAAAAGGTCAAATTTGGTCATTTTTAAAGACGATTTACATTAAAATGCAGCCATGCATGAGCTGGGCATGATAATACCTATGAAGGGGACATACAGTACTATAAATATATGCAATAATATTTTTGGGGCAATTGGGTTTAAGAGTAGTAAACATGGAAACAAAATTGACATTTTCCCCTTTTTTAAAGTTAAGATTTGGGTCATATTTCAAAGAAACTTTACATTCAATTGCAGCCATGCAAGAGCTGGGCATCATAAAATCTATGAAGGTGGCATACTGTACTATCAATATATGCAATAATATTTTTAGAGCAAATAAGTGTAAGAGTAGTAACCATGGAAACAAAAGTGAGATTTTCCATTTTTTTCAAAGGTCAAATTTGAGGCATATTTCAAAGAAGTTTTACATTCGATTGCAGCCATGCTGGAGCTGGGCATAATAATATCTCTAAAGGGGGCATACTGTACTATCAATATATGCAATAATGTTTTTGGGGCTAATGGGTTTAAGAGTAGTAAACATGGAAACAAAATTGACATTTCCCCCTTTTTTTAAAAGTTCAAATTTGGGTCATATTTCAAAGAAGCTTTACATTCGAATGCAGTCATGCAGAAGCTTGGCATCATAAAATCTATAAAGGTGGCATACTGTACTATCAATATATGCAATAATATTCTTTGGGCAAATAAGTGTAAGAGTAGTAACCATGGAAACAAAAATGAGATTTTCCATTTTTTTTTTAAAGGTCAAATTTGGGGCATATTTCAAAGAAGTTTTTCATTCGAATGCAGCCATGCTGGAGCTGGGCATAACAATATCTATAAAGGGGACATACTGTACAATCAATGTATGCAATAATATTTTTGGGGCTAATGGGTTTAAGAGTAGTAACCATGGAAACAAAATTGACATTTTCCCCTTTTTCAAAAGTTCAAGTTTGGGACAATTTCCCCATTTTGAAAGGCCAAAATTACAAAAAAGTTAATACAAGGGTTCAATTGTATTTAATATCTGATTTGCCAATTTAAATGTATCTAAAGGAAGTAAACACAACACAATCAAACAAGCATTTGATCATACAATCTGTATGTTGCCATAGAAACATATAGGCATATCATAACTGGCAAGTATTAAAATTGATTGATTGTCTGATTGTTTGAATTATAATATATCAATAACAAACGTCAAATATATCAAATTATTAATCAACAAATGTACATTTGTTTGTTACAGTTATATATGAAATTTGGCTATCGCATGTGCATATCGTCAGTGCATACCTTAAAGAGAGAACTGCCAATTCCTTAGCAAAATGACATGAGGTCTATTTTGACTAGCAGGAGCTTAACGTACTAAGCATGTGGGAATGAACAGTATGGTATTTTCCAAGTTGCAGAAATAATCAACAACGATCATATTACATGTACATAAAAATTTTATTACTTTCATTTGAGCTGCATTTTCACAATCTGTCAACTTTTCAGCAACTGGTAAATAATTCAAATATTAGGCTTTATATCACAGTTGCAACATGAGTTTATAATTTACATTGCACAAAGGCATATATTTCTAATACATGTAGCTGGTCTTACAGTAAAATTTTGTCACATATGTTGAAAAACTAGTACAATGTTGTATTACATATCAAATTTAAAAGCTAATCAACAGATATAATCGATCTCCCCCACCCCTCACCCCTACGCCTAATTATTTTGATCTAATAGGAGATTCCTTATCTGATCTTTTCGGTCTTCTTCCTCTGAGATAGAGAAATTTCGTTGAGAAGGGAGCAATCCGAATTCAGTACAAATGATTACGCTTTCGTCGTTTACTTTCTCCGATAAACGCTCGGTCGGAACACTTGATATGTGCATCTTTTTCACGAAAATCGCAAGCCATTACCAAAACCTAACTAGAACAATATAAAAAAACTCCAAAAAACTCAGCCCAACACCGGCATCTTTCGCAGATGTAAATGACGTCTGACGTTCAATATTTTTGTTTACATGTCGCCTTTTTGCGGTATTGGTTAAGTCGCGCCATATATAGGTTCAGTGTTACCTTCAAAAAGTCGAAATATCGCAAATTTGTTTTAATTATTAATCAAAAAGTGTATGATAATGTATATATTTATTTATTCATTTAAATATATATATATTCATATTCATTGATTGATACTGATTGATCGAAATGGTTGCGATCGATATACTTTAATAATTGACTTTTCTACCTTCATTTTGAAGAGGTAATCAAATGGGGAATCCCCTTTTACAAAAATAACGTGCATATTTCGCTGTATTCAACATGAGATAGAATGCCGATTTCCAATAGCCCCAAAAATGTTTTAATGGTCTTGAAAACTACACATTGCAGGGATTCTGTCCGATATCAGGAATTTTACTGGGATGACTGCGTTTTCTAGTATTTTAAGCGGGTATTCTGGTTGAAAAAAGTTATTTTTTGTATAAAAATCGATACCGTGTTACCCTTTAGAATTGCAAAAAAAATCAAATACGTATTATTTATATAAGATACATAGTTTTTCTTTGTTTAAAGTTTAAAAAAGTCAAGAGATATAAACCTCCTGAAAAATAAATCGCCTGTAAGTGAAAATTCACATAATGTCAAAAAATAGAGAATTGAACCTCCGTTACCATGGTAACGAGGCACCAGATGCATGACCTTCTACAGACTTTTTTTCATAATTTGCCACTCTGAACACTTCTGGAAAGTTTCAACAAGATTGACAACTTTGCGTGCCCATGTATGGTTGGTGGTAACAGAGAATTGGTATTAAAAGTTTGATTTTTTTTCAATTGTAAAACAAGAGAACATTTTGCTTTCCCTATAAATCTTTGAATAACATTATATTTTGTTTCATATCATATGTTCTTTTATTGAGATGTGTGTTCTAAAAATCATTTTGTTTGATTTACAATGTACATAAAAAGATTTGTGATGTATTAAGTGATAAAACACAGGTATACATAAGTTAGGTCAGCTTTGGTAATAACAATTATTGAACTATCCATGCTTATCCAGTCAATGTGTTAATTCTAGAAAATACATCTAATAATTGGCAGCTTGATTGAAAAGTTTATCACTAATGAAGAAGTTCAATTACTTGTGTAACTGTTTTCATCTTCATATCCTCTTATCTATCGAATTTTTATACAGTGGACCTTCAGATATCCGGACGCCAGATATCCGGACGCCTCAGTATCCGGACGATTTTGCATCGGAACGAAATTTTTAAATGTTATTCTATCTTGTTTAACTAGTGATTCAGATATCCGGATGCTTCACATATCTATATATTATATATTATATAACCCTAATTATAATTATGTCCAGTTTGATTTATAGAAAATAATAACTAATTCTTTTTTCTCTATTTCTTTCAACCATAACACAAGATATTTTACTTGTATTAAAGATAAAAATTGGATGACATCAGATAGATAAGTCATCTATATAAAGACATATACCGCCAAACTTTGTCTGAATTTTACTTTAAAAATACTATGATATTTAAAGGAAGAAGATAAATCTCATGCCGTTGTCCTTGAACATTAAACAAAAAAATAAAACTTAATATAATCTAAAGTAATCATGAGTAAAAATAATTATTAGAGATGTTTCTGAATATGAATCGAATCCGAATCTGAAAATGAATCTGAAACGAATCCGAATCGGAGGGATTCCGATCCCGATTTGAAAATAGATATAACTCTAAATTATACACTGAGAGTATGATTACTGATGTTTTGTCTTTGATATATCAATAGATATACTTGTAACTTGTATATGTATAATACATTAATGTGTGTGTACCCCCTCCCCCCCCCTCAACAAATATCCTGCAAGAAATGTCTATTTTATTTGTATAACTATACGAGTCTTTCAAGTTCGCTAGGTTTATTTTTTTTCGTGGGCTAGGGAGTGTGTTTGAAATGTTGACATCGAACGATCGAACCATGCCGGGTTTTGCTAAGGGAGGCGACGAAGGGGGAGGGCATATCAAAAGTCTCCTATAGGCATGTTTCTTGGATTTTCTCTTCGGCCAAATTTGGATATCGCTAGAAATTCTGTTATATAAGGGCGGTGACATGTTTGTAAACAACGTTATCCTATGGCCATGCACTTCGTGAGGGGGGGTATGTAGAGGCAAACTTTTTTTTCCTACTAGTTCCTTTCAATATCCATTTTTTAATGCTTATAGTGCTACATTTCCTTCGTATTACTTTACTTTAGTATAAAGAGGGGGGGGGGGCAACCTGACTTTCAATGAACATTTTCAATAGTAAAAGTTTTGTTGGCAAAAAAGTGGGGCGGGGGGGGGGGGGCAGGCGACCATTTCACTAACAGGTCATTCTTTCTCTCTCTCTCTCTCTCTCTCTCTCTCTCTCTCTCTCTCTCTCTCTCTCTCTCTCTCTCTCTCTCTCTCTCTCTCTCTCTCTGTTTTTGAAGACAAATAAAGAAATAAAGAAAGATATTCATTTTTATTTCGTACTGATAATATTTAGATAGATTTTCTTTCTTTCTCTCCTCTTCTCCCACTCTTAAACAAAGACAAATACACTTCCTTTGTCAGAAGAGTTCAAATAAGTTGGTCATAACTCGCCAGGTGTAAGTGCTACGTTAACGATAAGTTTTGTGAAACGCTCGTTTACGTGCACCTCTGGCAATCGTAAACGTTATCGTACGTTAACGATTTGCGATTTGTTGGTGAAACGGTCACCTGGCGTATAAACCGAGGCCCCGTGTCGCAGTAGGTGCTGTCACAAAAGGATCCCTAACTGATCAAAGGCCCTAAGTGCCGAGCACAGGACAAAATTTGTAGCCCTCCACAGGCAAGTGGTGGCGTCTCCATATGAGTGAAAAATATTCTCGAGAGGGACATTAAACAACATACAATCAATTAATCAATCAATTAATTTGTAACTTCCATAAAGTAATACAAATAAAATCATATACCTATTTCTTAAAGAATATTTGTTGAGGGGGGTGGCTTCACACACACACACACACCCTCACACACACACACACACACATAAATTAATGTTTTATACAGGTTACAAGTATTTATTGATTTATCAAAGACAAAATTCAGTAATCATATTCATAGTGTATAATTTAGAGTTATACCTATTTTCAAATCGGGATCGGAATCCCTACGATTCAGATTCGTTTCAGATTCATTTCCAGATTCGGATTCGATTCATATTCAGAAACATCTCTATTTGAAGGAAAAGTAATCAGATGTAATTGATTACTTTAAAAAATGCCTGTAACCAGCTTGTAATCGATTACTTTTAAAATTCAAAGTAATTGTAATTTAATCGAGTACTTTTGAAAGTAATTAACCCGATCCCTGGTATCAAATAGAAATATCTAATGATTGATCGATTTAATATTGTTTGACATCGAGTGGGCAATTTTTCAGCCACGTTTCGGCTGAAAAATATCTAATGTATTGTAATGATGAGGAAAAGTGCTTGTTCAAAAATTGTGAATGTCATTGCCCCATTGCGAAGGTTAGGAGTTTTGGTGAAATGGTTGTGCTCTTTTGATTATTTAGTGAAAATGTATTAATTAATTTTCTGAAAATCTTTTTCTGTTCTGCTCCTGGGTTTTAAACAAACTTACTACATACATACCCCGGTACATTGTATTTAAAATGAAGAATGGTACCTCTTCTGATGAAATTGAAACTTTCATTACCTCAGGGCCAGAGATTTTGGTGTTAGAGTGGGGCTGTATTGATAATAATGATAATAGTGAATGTGCATAAACTCTTTCAAAAATGTATACTCTGCTCCTAGGTATTAAATTAACTAACTAACATACAAAGTCATGGTGACGAAAGATGCTTCTTCTTTAATTGTGAATTTTATGGCCCCTGTGTCAGGGGTTCTGGTGTAAGTTTGGGGCTCTAGTGGAAAATAGTTGATTCTTTAATAATCTTCTTCTTTTCTCTTGGATATTAAACAATATACATAGTAATGAAAATGAAGTGTAACTCTTCTAGGATTGTGAATTTCATAACCCCTGGTTCAGGGGTTCAAGCGTTAGGAAGGGGCTCTATTTATTATATAGTGAAAATGCATTAATCCTTTGAAAATCTTCTCTCTGCCTGGATATCGCTAATAAACAAAATAACTATTATACATAGGTAAGACAAGGAAGGTGCCTCCTCAAAATTTATTACAGGTGTACCTTGCTCCGTGGTGTCAGGGGTTCTGGTGTTAGGACGGGGCTCTATATATTTATTATTTTGTAAAAATGCATGAATTCTAAAAATGTTCTCCGCAGCTCCTGAGTATTGAGCAGATATTGCATATATATTTATGATATGTATTGGTTCGTCTTGCAGAATTGTGAATTTCAAGGCTCCTTTGTCTGGGGTACAGTATGGGGTTCTGGTTCAAGGGTGGGGCTCTAATTATATGAATTAATACATTGAAATCTCGTTTTTTGGTGTAAATCAAAAATTCATGATGAGTAAGGGATCCTTTTCCAAAATAATGAAATGTTTCGCTCCAGGGTCAGGGGTTCCTGTGCAGAGCTGCCAACATTCTGAAATGACAAATAACAAGGCGGGGTCTAGGGACCACCTAGGCCCCTTGCCGCTGAAGATGTTTTGTAAATGGACGTGCAATCTGAGGCATGTTTCTATTTTGTTTACTTTAAAATATTGACTTGAATGTGATCGACCTTCTAAAACCAAAACGATGATACACGCAAGCGTTGTAAGAATCAAAAATATATTATAAAAGTGGAAACTATAGACTGCCAGCTATGAAAATGTCGGTATAATAAACTTTGAACGAGAAAAACTGAAATCGGAAGAATAAAGAGAGAAATCGCGAGGCGTATTTTAGACGCTGATTTCGTACGCATTATGCAAAAATCGTAAGGGTTGGCAGCTCTGCCTGTGGTTTTGGTGCCCTACTGATTATTTTTGAATATCACTGATCAGTTGAAATGTATTTTTTGACCCACTACTATGCTTATTGGTAACCAAACTTAGAATTCTTAGCGTTTAGTTATGATGAGCAATGTTGCCTCTTTCAAAATTGTGAATGTCTTGGCCGCTGGTTTAAAATATGAACCAAATTCAGAGATAAGAAAGTCTTTGCATGATGCTCAGGTGACCTATAAGGCCCATTGACCTTTTGCTATACTTCACCTAAGATTTCAAGGATTATCAGCATTTAACTTAAGTGACATTTTGACTAATTTCGAGGTCACTTAAGATTTTAAGATACTCACACTGTATGTACAGTAATTAACTTTTCAACTTTAAACAATTAGCAGAGACTAGGTATGGTGTATTACCCTTAAATGTCTGTGTGCCTGTTTGTGTCTCTGTCTGTCTGTAACAAATTTTCTGTCTTCTCATTGCAAAATGCTTAAAATATCAGTATAATCTTTGTTAGGCATGTCATATGTTGGGATTCATTTTTGTATGGAACTGATGTCAATATCCTGTTTATCTGTACCTAATTTTCGTTGCATTTTACTTAGCCAATACTCAAAACAGATGATTCAAATGCACATTTTTACCATATGATGCAATTTATTTTGTATGATTCCGATGTAATTTTTTTCGTTAATTCGAGCAATATTCAGAAAAAAAATTTATCGCAACTAACTTGAGTATATTCAGTCATATGAAATTTTATTTTGATCAGAGTGACCATATTGACTGGTCAGCAGGGGATGCTCACTCCTCTATGGTACCTAATCCCTTCTCTGATGTTTCGGAGGTCCGTGTTTGCTCTGCATATGCTTCTGATTTGTATTGTTTTATGGACTTTGATATTTAAAGCTGTTCGTTATCTTTATATCCTTCTTGTGAACATGGTTCTTACTGTTACCTAATTTTGAGATTATTCTTCACTTAAAGATTTCCGTCCTTTATGGGGCCAAATTCCCTACCCTTAAATATATGTCAAGTACATAATATTCTGATATTATATTAAAGTATTTTATAGTAGAAAAGGATTGACCGCGAGAAAATTTTAAAAAATTCATTAAATAAGCAATAGTTAATTAACAAAAATTGCATTGAAGTCTTTTTGGAAAATCGTTTTTTTTTTCAGAATAAAAATTCAAGTATTTTGAATATCAATAAACCCTGCGATGGAAAGATGCATCGAAACATTTAAAATAGAATGACAATTGTTTTTTTATTATTTAAAAAAAGGGAAATAACTCTTACCAAAATTGAAGGTCATAAATAAGGACACATCCCACTTTACATACTAATAGCGATAAATGGGAAGTATGTCTAAATAAACTGAGATTTAAATGCCTACATATCTGTTATGTATTTAAGTTTCATTGAATTTGATTTCATTTGATCCTATTAGGGATTGAATACCTTAAACATGTTAAATTCAGGTTTGGTTTCGATCAAATGACAACACACATGCTGTACATGTATATTATTATTAAATGTACAGAAAGCATCCTTGGGTAAGGGGGATGAAGTTTATTCAAATGAAGGTCCAAGCTCTCTTTCACGGGGAGAAAATTAATGAAAAATAAACTTTTCTCAAGAACCATTGGGGAAGGAAAGTGGAAACTCAAGTGGAAGCATCCTCTGGTAGTGAAGATTCAAGTTTGTTCAAATCATGACCCCCTGGCAGTATGACGGTGCCACAATGACCGATCAAATTTTTATATAGGAAAAATATTTTAAAATCTTCCACAGAACCATTGGGTCAGTAAAGATGAAACTCATGTGGAAGCATCCTCATAGTGTATACTCACGTTTGTTCACATAATGACCTCCGGGGGTAGGGCGGGCCACAACGGCTGCTCAAAGATTTATATAGGAATATATAGAGAAAATATTTTTTTTTTTAAAAACCCATTGAGCCAGGTAAGATGAAACTCATGTGGAAGCATCCTCAGGCAGTATAGAATCAAGTCTGTTTAAATCATGACCCCTGATGGGTATGGCAGATCAAAGTTTTACCTAGGAATATATAGGGAAAATAATTAAAATCTTCTTGTGCAGAACATTTGGGCCAGGAGAAATGTAACTCATGTGGAAGCATTATAAGGTAATGTAGAATCACTGATCTAAGTTTTACACTGGAATATATAGCAAAATATTTAAAAATCTACTCTAGAACCATTGAATTAGGTAAGATAAAACTCAGATGGAAGCATACTCAGGTAGTGTAGATTCAAATTTGTTCAGATCATGACCCCTATGAGTAGGGTTTGGCCACAATGAGTGATCAAAATTTTGCATAACAATTTATAGGAAAAATCTTCTCCAGAACAAGTTTCGTTAGTGCTGTGAGCATGTACAAGCAGTAAAGATTTTAATTTATTCAAATAAAGTCCGGGGGTCTTGACCAGGGGTCACAATGGGAGTTCGAGTAATATGTTGGAAAAGTCTTTAAAAATCTTCTTTTCAAGTATGGCAAAATTGTACATGCATTTTTTATTGATATAGTCGCAATCTCAAGTAATACAAAATTCAAATCCCCCCTCCCCCAACAAGAAAATGTTTTAATATAAAGCTGATTTGCAGCACAGTAAAGGTTACAGTAAGGAGGCGGAGCCTTATTTGTACGGGAAATGTTTACTATGACGTCAAGCAAAAATAACGTCTTCAAAATACCACAAAATGAAAATATTCGCTATTTCAAAGAGCTGAATAGCTGTATACTACATACAAATTTACTATTACATGCAGTTTTGTTGTTTGTTAAATCTCACATAACAGTATATAAATGATACACCGATCGCAATGCACTTGTCAATGTGACGTCATCCCGCAAAAATGACGCAGTTTTTACACCGTGAGAGGCTGATCAAGTCACATTTTGTACAATAAAAAATGTCTTTTGTTCTCAAATAAAATATCATTTGCAGTAAAATAAAAAGTAAATAACTTGGATGCGATGTCTATTTTATTATTTTATTTAATATAAACTGTACGTGCATTCTACAGAAAAGCGATACTGTCGTGTATTTGTATGCAGATTCATTGAAAAAGTAAGTGAAGGGCCCTAATAAATCGAGTTATTGCAATGGCATACCCTTAATGTATCTTGTCAAAATTTTTCACATATAGCATAAAGATATTTCAAAAGTGCTGCGCATCCTCTTGAAATCTTGCAAACAAATTGATTATAGCTATATTTAATGTAGTTGACCAGCAATATATTCAACCTGCCGTCAAACAAATTAAAATTTACCAATTAAAAAAGGGAATCTATATAGGTTCCTAGCACTTTTCAGAAACAACATATAGTGTTGAAAAGGATTATAAATAAATTAAGCTTTTTAACTTGATTATGCACTTGCAATTTTGAAATTTATGGATGACCTCTAAACTGCTAGTATAATTGCCAAAGTCATGTGACGTCGACATCACATGACAAGTCTAAATAAAAAATCTAAACGTCCCCAACATGTAGAAAATTAAACCACATTACATTTTTTTGATATCAGTGAATTCCTACAAAGATTCGCCCATCCTAATAAAGTATGTATTTTTGTCTTAAAAAATCGCCGATATTTCCATTTGTAACATTAACAGTGCTGCTTTTGTGTTTTTGTTAACTAGCCCTTATGCTCAGGTGAGCGAGTCGGCCAGGGGCCTCTTGTTATGCAGTTCATATTGGCAAGTAAATTTGAACCCTTTGTTAAGCAAACTTGCCTGCATGCTACATCTAAGGATGTATACTACCAGGCTTGCTTCAGATGCTGGATCTTACGTACATTTTCCAAATGAGCAGGTACATTCCTGACATGTAAGCAAACCTGCATGGATTATACATCAAAGGATGCACACTAATGGAGTTTCTTCGGATTTTGGATCCAACATACGTTTCCAGACAATGGACTAAGGAAAAGTGATGGGGCCAGATCTATCATTAAAACACGACATGGCCTATTATAATTAAAGTCACTTCAGTGATGCATCAAAGGAAGTACACACTCAAACTTGCTTCAGGAACTTGATTTGAATTACGTGTTTGGATAGGTCTACGCCAAGTAACTCCAAGCCCTATTAGATCAAATTTGCATATTTTTTTTTTTGCATTTTTGGATGCACACTTTTAGAATGGTGGTTAAATTGTGGGACTTGTGTATACTTAAAGACAAGTTTTGTTCAGGTGAGCTCTGTAATCTCTGATTAAGTTGAGAGAATAAGTAATTAAACCTCAATTTTGAAATACTTTCCTTTAAAAGTTTTAAGTCATCGGATACACTACTGAATTAAATATCCCCTTAGATTCCAAAAAATCCCCTGTTGTCCCCCTGTCAGTCCCTGACATTTTCCTGTCTCTCCCTGACTTTCTCCTATGATCCCCTGTCGTTGTCCCTGCTCTCCCTGACCAGTCCCTGTCGTCCCCTGTCGTTGTCCCTGCCTTCCCTGTCTACTCCCTGTCGTCCCCTGACATTCTCTGATCTCCCTGTCCAGTCCCTGTCGTCCCCTGTCGTTGTCCCTGCCCTCCCTGTCTACTCCCTGTCGTCCCCTGACATTTATTTTGGCCAAGAAAAGGAGTTTACAAATATTTTTTTTGCATTTAAGAGTTAAAAATGATATCGTCTTGAAAACTTTAAGCATATTTTTTTTTAAATATAGACTTAGTAAAAAGTTAACACATTTTTAAATGCCTTAACTTAATCCCCTTGAATTTAGTTTCTATTACTTGTATCAATGTGATTTTGTTTTGGTTCGGTAGCATTTCGGGTGAAGAAGGGCAGAGAATTGCATCGATTCTAAAGAAGAAAAAAATTACCAATTTATTTCATCTTATGATGGTAGACGGCATATACATTGTACTTTATGAACTTTATATATATATATATATATATATACTTATAAACTCTTTCATTTTTTATTTGATCTAATTTGAAACATCTTTGAGCGTAATAAGAACTAGATTTAAACAATGCGAAATTCATTATCAAATCCATGCATGGGATATTTTGTTTTCCTAACGAATTAAATGAATAAAAAAATAATTGAAAGGAATGATATATAAGTGCATTAATGAAATAAATTTTTATTTAATAAATTAAAAATTATTAAGTAAAGTAAAAATCTACTATATTCATTTATTTTCTTATGTGAATAAATCTAAAAATCGACTGAATTAAGAATGAATGAATAAATAAATAAATAAATAAATAAATAAATAAATAAATAAATAAATAAATAAATAAATAAATAAATAAATAAATAAATAAATAAATAAATAAATAAAAGATAAACAAATAAATAAATAAAAGAATAAATAAAAGAATAAATAAATAAATAAATAAATAAATAAATAAATAAATAAATAAATAAATATAAATAAATAAATAATGAGAAGTATATAAACTTATTCATTTATTAGTTTATTTTTTAATTTATCACTCAATTATATCCCCAAAATGTGTTTTAATAGTTTTAATTTAATTATATGCTGAAATATGCTACAAAGTATTTTATTTGCATATTTTAACGACTTTTTATTACTTTAAGTCCGTGATGGGTATCAAAATGATCGTCTCATTATGCACAATATTAATCTGTCAATTAGAATTTTGATACATTGTTTGGATTAAAAAATCGGTTTTCAAAATCCTAACACGGTTTTAAAACAACATCAAAGCCATTGCTGTTTACCAGTAATTAACTCGGGGTACATAGTCACGACACCTATTATCTTTTTCACTGACCGCTCTACCTTGTTTATGTTGTGGCAGGACGACCGTGTGTACTTTGCAGCTGTTTGAAATAACATTTTCCCTTTGTATTAGAACTTTTTTTTCAATCAAAACAAAATAAAAGTATCAAAGAAGCTATTGACGGATAAAGATTGAGCATAATGAGACGATTATTTTGATATCCATTATGGAAGTAAAATAATTAAAAGCCGATTTAATATCCTTAAAAAATACTTTGACACATATTTTTTTTGTAAATAGTTAAACATAAATTAAACAAAAAAATCCCATTTTCGGGTATTTAATTATTTAATTTGTTTGTGCCGTCAATTTTAAAAATAACAAAAGATTTTTTTTATAATAATTAAATACACGCAGTTATTAAGGTTATTGTTTTTGTTTACTAACTATTTAAAATCATTCATTGTATTGATTTTAAAAACTGAATTGTTCCAAAATGCACCAATACCCCCTGCTGTCTAGCTCTTACTTTTTTTTCTTTTTTCTTTTCTTTTTTTATTTTGACAAATCGTACAAAGTCAAGCCAGTATTTAACGAATAAAACAGTTTGCAGCGAAATAAATTCATGGTAAATAAATAAAATACAATAAATGAATAATAATAAAAAAAATATTTAAAAAATATCAATCTATATATTTTTGAAATTGAAAAATCAACAGGTTAATGAATCATTTATATCTGCAAGAAATTGTGTTTCTTCAGTTTTATTTCATATAAATATTTGCATTTGTAGATGTGCTACAAAGTATTTTATTAGCGTATTAAAAAGCTTTTTTATTATTTAAAGCACATGATTGATATCAAAATGATCGTCTCATTATGCACAATATTAATCTGTTAATTAGACTTCTGATACATTGTTATGATTAAAAAATCGGTTTTGAAAATCCTAACACGGTTCTAAAACAACATCAAAGCCATTCATGTTTACCAGAAATTAACTCGGGGTAGACAGTCACGGCACCTATTATCTTTTTCAGGACGACCGTGTATACTTTGCAGCTGTTTGAAATAACATTTTCCCTTTGTATTAGAACTTTTTTTCAATCAAAACAAAAACTCTTTGACACATATTTTTTCGTAAATAGTTTAAAATAGAATAAGCAAAAATAAAACATCCCATTTTCGGGTATTTGATTATTTAATTTGTTTGTACTGTCAATTTTAAAAATTGCTGCCTCTTACTTTTTCTCTTTTTTCTTTTCTTTTTTTTTTAATTTGACAAATGGTACAAAGTCAAACTAGTATTAAACGAATAAAACAGTTTGCAGCTAAATAAACTCATAGTTAATAAATAAAATAAATGAATAATAATTAAAAAAACATTTTTTAATAAAATATCTATCTATATATGTTTGAAATTAAAAATACAAAAGATTAAGGAATCATTTATATCTGCAAATAATTGTATTTCTTTAGTTTTATTTCATATAAATACTTGCATCTGTAGATGTGCTACAAAGTATTTTATTAGCGTATTAAAACGCTTTTTTATTATTTTAAGTACATGATGGATATCAAAATAATCGTCTCATTATGCACAATATTAATATGTCAATTTGATTTTTGATACATTGTTTTGATTTAAAAATCGGTTTTAACAACTGTAACACGATTCTGAAAGAACATCAAAGCCATTGATGTTTACGAGTAATTAACTCGGGGTACACAGTACACAGTTATGACACCTATTGTCTTTCTCGCTGACCGCTATACCTTGTTTATGTTGTGTTCAGAGTGACCGTGTACAGTTTGCAACTATTTGAAATAACATGTTCTCTTTGTTTTAGAACTTAATTTTCTTTAATCAAAACAAAATAAAAGTATCAAAGAAGCTATTAACGGGTAAAGATTGAGCATAATGAGACGATTATTTTGATATCCATCATGGAAGTAAAATAATTAAAAGCAGATTTAATATGCTTCAAAAACACTTTGACACATATTTTTTTCGTAAATAGTTTAACATAGGATTAGCCAAAAATTTTTCATTTTCGGGTATTTGATTATTCAAATTGTTTGTACCGTCAATTTTAAAAATTGCTGCCTCTTACTTTTTTTTCTTTTTTCTTTTCTTTTTTTTAATTTGACAAATGGTACAAAGTCAAACCAGTATTAAACGAATAAAACAGTTTGCAGCTAAATAAACGCATAGTAAATAAATAAAAAAAATGAATAATAATTGAAAAAAAAGCATTATTAATAAAATATTTATCTATTTATGTTTGAAATTAAAAATACAAAAGATTAAAGAATCATTTATATCTACAAATAATTGTATTTCTTTAGTTTTATTTCATATAAATACTTGCATCTGTAGATGTGCTACAAAGTATTTTATTAGCGTATTAAAACGCTTTTTTATTATTTTAAGTACATGATGGATATCAAAATAATCGTCTCATTATGCACAATATTAATATGTCAATTTGATTTTTGATACATTGTTTTGATTTAAAAATCGGTTTTAACAACCGTAACACGATTCTGAAAGAACATCAAAGCCATTGATGTTTACGAGTAATTAACTCGGGGTACACAGTACACAGTTATGACACCTATTGTCTTTCTCGCTGACCGCTATACCTTGTTTATGTTGTGTTCAGAGTGACCGTGTACAGTTTGCAACTATTTGAAATAACATGTTCTCTTAGTTTTAGAACTTAATTTTCTTTAATCAAAACAAAATAAAAGTATCAAAGAAGCTATTAACGGGTAAAGATTGAGCATAATGAGACGATTATTTTGATATCCATCATGGAAGTAAAATAATTAAAAGCAGATTTAATATGCTTCAAAAACACTTTGACACATATTTTTTTCGTAAATAGTTTAACATAGGATTAGCCAAAAATTTTTCATTTTCGGGTATTTGATTATACAAATTGTTTGTACCGTCAATTTTAAAAATTGCTGCCTCTTACTTTTTTTTCTTTTTTCTTTTCTTTTTTTTAATTTGACAAATGGTACAAAGTCAAACCAGTATTAAACGAATAAAACAGTTTGCAGCTAAATAAACGCATAGTAAATAAATAAAAAAAATGAATAATAATTGAAAAAAAAGCATTATTAATAAAATATTTATCTATTTATGTTTGAAATTAAAAATACAAAAGATTAAAGAATCATTTATATCTGCAAATAATTGTATTTCTTTAGTTTTATTTCATATAAATACTTGCATCTGTAGATGTGCTACAAAGTATTTTATTAGCGTATTAAAACGCTTTTTTATTATTTTAAGTACATGATGGATATCAAAATAATCGTCTCATTATGCACAATATTAATATGTCAATTTGATTTTTGATACATTGTTTTGATTAAAAAATCGGTTTTAACAACCGTAACACGATTCTGAAAGAACATCAAAGCCATTGATGTTTACCAGTAATTAACTCAGGGTACACAGTACACAGTTATGACACCTATTGTCTTTCTCGCTGACCGCTATACCTTGTTTATGTTGTGTTCAGAGTGACCGTGTACAGTTTGCAACTATTTGAAATAACATGTTCTCTTTGTTTGAGAACTTAGTTTTTTTTAATCAAAACAAAATAAAAGTATCAAAGAAGCTATTGACGGGTAAAGATTGTGCATAATGAGACGATTATTTTGATATCCATCATGGAAGTAAAATAATTAAAAGCAGATTTAATATGCTTCAAAAACACTTTAACAAATATTTTTTGTAAATCAGTTTACATAGACAATGCCAAACAAATCCCGTTTTCGGGTATATGATTATTTAGTTGTCTTGCCCGTTTATTTAAAAAATAAAAACATTGTTTTTATGGTGATTTAATATACATGCAGTTAATAAGGTTTTTTTATTCACTTACTATTTAAAATCAATTATGTATTGGTTTTAAACACTAAAATATTCTAAAATAAGCCAATACCCTCTGCTGCCTTTTTTTTTTTTACAAATGGTAAAAGTCAAACCAGTATTTAATGAATAAAACAGATTACAGCGAAATAAATACATCGTAAATGAATAAGAAAAAAATGTTTAAAAGATTAATGAAATAAATATTAATAAAATATCAATTTATTTATTTTTGAAATTAAAAATACAACAAAGTTAATCATTTATATCTACAAGAAATTGTGTTTCCTTTTTTTTTTTTTGTTTTATTCATGTTTTATTCATTAATTAATGGAGTGACTTTCTTCCTTTTGAAAAAAAGAAGTAAAGACGGGAGGGGTACTGGTGCATTTTGGAATATTTTAGTTTTTAAAACCAATGCAATATTTGATTTTAAATAGTAAGTAAAAAAAAATAATTAATTAATTAATTGCATGTATTTAATCATTATAAAAACAATGTTTTCATTTTCGAAATTGACGATACATGCAAACTAAATAATCATATACCCGAAAATGGGATTTGTTTGGCACATTCTCTGTAAACTGATTTACAATAAATATGTATCAAAGTCTTTTTTAAGTATATTTTAACTGCTTTTATTTATTTTACCTCCATTATAGATATCAAAATAATCGTCTCATTATGCACAATCTTTACCCGTTAATAGTTTCTTTGATACTTTAATTTTGTTTTGATAGGAAAAAAATTCAAACAGTTGCAAACTGTACACATAAACAACGAATAGTGGTCAGCGAGAAAGACAATAGGCGTCATAACTGTTTACCCCGAGTTAATAACTGGTAAACATCAATGGCTTTGATGTTCTTTCAGAATCGTGTTACGGTTTTTAATCAAAACAATGAATCAAAAATCAAATTGACAGATTAATATTGTGCATAATGAGACGATTATTTTGATATCCGTCATGTACTTAAAATAATAAAAAAGCTTTTTAATACTCTAATAAAATACTTTGTAGCACATCTACAGATGCAAGTATTTATATGAAATAAAACTGAAGAAACACAATTTCTTGCAGATATAAATGATTCATTAACCTGTTGATTTTCAGTTTTAAAAATAAATAGATTGATATTTTATTAATATTTTTTTATTATTATTATTTATTGTATTTTATTTATTTACTATGAATTTATTTCGCTGCAAACTGGTTTATTCGTTAAATACGGGTTTGACGTTGTACCATTTGAATAAAAAAAAAGAGAGAAGAAAAAAGGGCGAGACAGCAGGGGGTATTTGGGCATTTTGTAATAATTTAGTTTTTAAAATCAATACAATAATTGATTTTAAATAATTAGTAAACAAAGAAAGAAAAAAATAAACTTATTAACTGCATGTATTTATTTATTATAAAAACAATCCTTTTTATTTTTAAAATTGACGATACAACCAAATTAAATTATCAAATACCCGAAAATGAGATTTTTTGGCTTATTTTATGTAAAATTACATGTATTTACGATAAAAAAAAAGTGTGTCAAAGTGTTTTTAAAACATATTAATTCTGCTTTTTATTATTTTACTTCCATGATGAATATCAAAATAATCGTCTCATTATGCACAATCGTTACCCGTCAATAGCTTCTTTGATACTTTTATTTTGTTTTGATTGAAAAAAAGAATTAAGTTCTCACACAAAGAGAAAATGTTATTTCAAACAGCTGCAAAGAACACACGGTCGTCCTGCCAAAACATAAACAAGGTAGAGCGGTCAGTGAAAAAGATAATAGGTGTTTTGACTGTGTACCCCGAGTTAATTACTGGTAAACATCAATGGCTTTGATGTTGTTTTAGAACTGTGTTAGGGTTTTGAAAACCGATTTCTTAATCCAAACAAAGTATCAAAAGTCTAATTGACGGATTAATATTTTGCATAATGAGACGATCATTTTGATACCCATCATGGACTTAAAGTAATAAAAAGTCGTTTAGATATGCCAATAAAATACTTTGTAGCATATTTCAGCAAATAATTAAATTAAAACTAATAAAACACATTTTGGGGATATAAATGAGTGATAAATTAAAAAACAAACAAATAGATGAATAACTTTATTAACTTCTCATTATTTATTTATTTATTTATTTATTTATTTATCTATTTATTTATTTATTGATTTTTTTATTTATTTATTTATTTATTTATTTATTTTTTTAATTTTTTTATTCATTCAATCAGTCGATTTGTAGATTTATTCAAATAAGAAAATAAATGAATGTAGTAGATTTTTACTTAATTTAATAATTTTTATTAATTAAATAAAAAATTATTTTATTAATGCATTTATATATCATTCCTTTCAATTTTTTTTTATTCATTTAATTCTTTGGGAAAACAAAATATCCCATGCATGGATTTGATAATGTTTTCCGAATTGTTTAAATCTAGTTCTTTTACAAAGACAGTTATTACGCTCAAAGATGTTTCAAAGTAGATCAAATAAAAAATGAAAAAAGTCTATAAATATACAAATAGGTTCATAAAGTACAACGTATATGCCATCTACCATCACAAGATGAAATAAATTGGTAATTTATTTCTTCTTTAGAATCGATGCAATTCTCTGCCGTTCTCCAACCGAAATGCTTTCGAACCAAAACAAAATCACATAGATACAAGTAATAGAAACTAAATTACAGGGGTTAGGTTCGGGCATTTAAAAATGTGTTAACTTTTTACTAAGTCTATATTTAAAAAAAAATACTTAACCTTTTCAAGACTATATCATTTTTCATTCTTAAATGCAACAAAGATTACTTTTTAAACTCCTTCTCTTAGCCAAAATAAATGTCAGGGGACGACAGGGAGTAGACAGGGAGGGCAGGGACAACGACAGGGGACGACAGGGACTGGACAGGGAGATCAGAGAATGTCAGGGGACGACAGGGAGTAGACAGGGAAGGCAAAACCTTTTCAAGACTATATCATTTTTCATTCTTAAATGCAACAAAGATTACTTTTTAAACTCCTTCTCTTAGCCAAAATAAATGTCAGGGGACGACAGGGAGTAGACAGGGAGGGCAGGGACAACGACAGGGGACGACAGGGACTGGACAGGGAGATCAGAGAATGTCAGGGGACGACAGGGAGTAGACAGGGAAGGCAGGGACAACGACAGGGGACGACAGGGACTGGGCAGGGAGAGCAGGGACAACGACAGGGGATCATATGAGAAAGTCAGGGAGAGACAGGAAAATGTCAGGGACTGACAGGGGGACAACAGGGGATTTTTTGGAATCTAAGGGGATATTTAATTCAGTAGTGATATGGTCAAACTGTATCGAATATTTTCCATTTTTTCTAAATTGTCTGAAGAAATATTATTAAACTTTTAGATTCTTTTCGTTAGGGAAGGCTTTTCTGCATTCATGAAAATCCTTTTATTCTATCATTCAATTATTATTTACAATTCTGTTGCGTTACTGTACAATGTTACATTAGTTCATTAATTAATGTAACTTTTTTGCATATATATTTTTGTAAATATCTTTTTATTGATAGCAGACGTCATACAATCTACAAGTACAAACTCCTTTGAAATTCTTATTTTACAAATTGTAAGTGGGGGAAAGTTTCTGGGTTTTTTTATGCGCCCGGATCGATAGATCCCGGGCATATATTGTTTTTGTCCTGTCTGTTTGTATGTTTGTCTGTTTATCTGTTTGTCTGTTTGTCTGTTGTCAACTTTAACCTTGGCCATAACTTTTGAACAATAAGAGATAGAGACTTCATATTTGGTATGCCTACTCTTCTAATAAAACCCTTTCAGTTGACAACAAGGTTAATGATCTTGTGACCTTGACTGTGACCTATATGCTAAAATTAGCTTTTTACACTTTTTGCCATAACTTTTGAACCATAGAAGATAGGAACCTCATATTTGGGATGCATACTCCACTAATTAAGGTCGTTCAAATTACACCATGGTCAATGACCTTGTGACCTTGACTGTGACCTATATGCTAAAAAAAGCTTTTTACACTTTTGGACATAACTTTTAAACCATCGGAGATAGGGACTTCATATTTAAGATGCATACTCCACTGATAAAGTTCTTTCCAATGACACCATTGTCAATGACCTTATGACCTTGACTGTGACCTGTATGCTAAAAATAGCTTTTTACACTTTTGGCCATAATTTTTAAACCATAGGAGATAGGGACTTCATATTTGGGATGCATACTCCACTGATTAAGTTCTTTCATATGACACCATGGTCAGTGACCTGGACTGTGACCAATATGCTAAAAATAGATTTTTTGAACTTTGTTGCCGCCGGGCGCATAGTGTTTCACAAACACATCTTGTTTTAAATTATCTCTCTTAATCTACATTATATTTCATGTTTCTAAATCATTAAACATAGATATATAAACTATTTAATATCATTGTTTTTACATTGATTTCATCATAAATCCCGAAAAATACATTTTCATGTAAATGTGAAACGCAAAAACATTTCCTTTTATCCGTTTTACAAATGGTGTGTGTCTTGTATTTACTTATA
>NW_026923786.1:0-22459 GCF_032062105.1 Saccostrea cuccullata | reverse complement strand
AAAAAGAATAATAAAAGTGAAAAAGAAACAATAGAATAATAGAAGGGTCTTCCGTTGGAGACGGAAGACCCTAATAATAATAAGAAAAGTGAAAAAGAAACAATAGAATAATAGAAGGGTCTTCCGCTGAAGACGGAAGACCCTAAAAATAGTGGAAAAGAAACCTAAGAAAAACAATAAGGTCTTCCGCTGAAGACGGAAGACCTTAATAATCTTAATCATCAGAATCAGTAGAAGGTCTTCCGTTGGAAACGGAAGACCTTAATAAGACAACATAACAACAAACAAATGGCATTGACATTAAATAAGTATTAGGCAATTAAGCTAATTGACGGCCCTTCAATACAGATTCTGTAAATGTTCTCATCGGCGTCAGAGAACTGTTGATAAAGTTCATACAAAAGTTATCATTCGTAAAGTGATGGTGACATAGAAGTTAGATTTATTCGACTTTGTCAGCTTATGGATATCATCACTGCCTTCAATATGTCATTTTCCAAACATTGAACAGTCAAAAATGTTCAGTAAAATCTAAAATGCAGTGTCTTGTGTGTACCCCCCCCAACCCCATACTGTGTTCTTGACAATTAACTCATTTTCTCCTCCACTTTACTGCCATCTCGTAGATTTCTTACAAATGGAAAAAAGCGATGTCGCCAATACATTTCAAAGCTTTGGTTACTGATATTCAAAATATTGCTGGACCCTTTATGTTAACATATTTACATTTCCAATGTCTTTGTCCGAGATAAAATTATCAAATGTAAATGTACTTTATTTCCCCATCAATGTATTAGCGCGGTTCCAAGAAAAACCACGTGCAGGGCGGGGCAAACAGCTAGACAGAAGCAGGGCTTGGAGCACGTGGATTGGCGGAATCAAAGCATGTAAATATAAGGAATAAGTGGCTTGCGTGATAATTTAATGCATCAACGCCTTTGGCGTTTATGCAAATTATCACGCAAGCCAATCGATTGATCACTTCATGAAATCGAAAAATAAGACAGTTATTCCTTAAATATTTTTGTCACACAAAAAACATTAGTTATACTTTTTGATATTTTTTCTCCGAGTATTTACACGAAAGGAAGCCCGGAATCATGTAAAAGGCGTATACCTTGCCAATGGAATGTGCATTACCTGTCTGCATTTTGTTCTAATCAAATAAAAAATGTCTTAATTAATGAAGAATCATGTCAAATCATATGAATGAAAGTTTTATTGATAAATGAATAAATTTTTTTTTCAAACAAATTTTCGATCATTGCCGTCGCCAAATTTCACCTTACTTTCCATAATAGTGTTTTTATATTTTAAAAGATAATACATTACATCGTTAGTACAGCCTAAACTGTGTTTTTGTGTCTTATATATATTAAAACTTTAACACAGAATCTTTTTTTTAGGAAAATTAACCCCCATCCCCGCAATCAAGCATTTTAACGCATATACCTTTACCCAATCACGCACTTTAACACACATTTCGTTTTTGACGTTTTCTGCTCTGATAATGCGTAATGTTTTGATGGTATGATAATAAATGATAAGATTATATATACTTTAAATCCGTTCTATTATATTTCGCAAAAAATAAAATTTCCTGAATTGAATATGTCTGAGTCGTTCGATTTATTTGATAAACTTGGGATGCCAGACAAATTAAGGCAAGGCCATACTTTTTCGTTTCCGGTTTTAAATTTGATACACCGACATCAGACTTCCGGTTATCACTTGGACTTGGCGCAAATTTTTCGGTGGTTTGTTTTAACATAAAATTCATGTGATTGAAAACAAATGCAACGATGCCCCGGTCTGAAAAAGGGACATTCAGGAAAGCTTCGTTCCTGCGCAGACTTGAGGGGCTAAAGAAAGCACGAGAAGCCCATGCCTTACGAGGTAAACATGGTAAGTACTAAGTGTATGTATTGTGCGAGCTTTCTGCTCTATTTTTGACAGTTGGAATACGTATCAAAAGATTCGATCATTAGATTCATTTATTTTGTAAATATTAGATGCCAAAAATGATGCTCCGTGCTTGGAAAATGATTCTTCCCCTGTCCTACGAACCGTTAATGGTCAAAGTGCAGAAAGTGCAGAGAGTTCATGGCGTGTCGGTAGATGGATTGTAGAACTCGGCACTCTTGTTGATTATTTGAAAAGAGGTTGCGTTATGTGTGGGAATGCACTTCAGCTTGTCAACACTGTAGGTGAAAGGAAATTTGGACTAGGACAGGTATTTATTTTTATTAAATATTGTCAATGACTATGTACCTAAAAAATTCGTTTTTAAAGATGCGGCATTCCCCTTCACTTTCAGTTAACTTTTGGTCAATTGCAGGTTCTGCAGATAAAGTGCACGCATTCCAGTTGTGCCCATGTTAACGACATACCCACAGGCAGTAAACATAGGGTTAAAGCAGATATGAAGCAATATGCTTGGGATGTCAACACAAAGCTGGCTGCAGGTATAAATTAGAAATTTTATCTAGACTTGCAAATAAGCAGATAAAAATAATTTAATACTAATAATACAGAAGTTAAAATGTAAAAGAATTATTTTATTTTCATTTTATTTCTGGTAATAATCTCTTAGGTATGCTAAATGGTGGCTATGGAATTACTCATGTAAATGCATTACTGGCTGCATTGAATATCCCGGGGATCACTAACAAGAGTCTTAAAAGCAGAGAAAGAGAGGTGGGGAAACACTTAGAGGAAATGGCAGGGCAGAGTTGTAATGAAGTTCTTCAAGAAGAAATGAAACTGTAATTTTTTTTATTTATTTTGTTTGTATTGATATATAAATTATGTTTTGAATTTACATGTTAATAATATTTGATAATACATGTAATTGTAATGTACATTTGTGTTATTCATTTTGTAGGCGTGATGGAGACATCACTGTGTCTTTTGATGGTGCCTGGCAGAAGAGAGGTACTGGTAGAGGATACAATAGTCTCACTGGTATGCCGTGGTGATAATGTTATTGTTGCATGTTTTGATTCTCCCTCCTCAATAAAGATTGAGATATAGAGTTACATATTCTAAAACATATACATGTAAATGTAGTTATATGCTAGCAGTATTTATCTTCTTACAGGTCACGCATCTCTAGTAGGAGAAAAAACTAAAAAGATAGTAAGTTTCTCTTCAAAGAGTAAAAAATGCAGAATCTGCTCAGCTGCAACAGCTAAAGGAGTTCCACCCAGAAAACACAACTGCCGAAAGAATTGGCAGGGATCGGCAAAAGCAATGGAGCCAGCCATGGCCTGTGAAATGCTGAGTGCAATCAAAGATGAAGGGTGCAAGGTAGCTTTTTATTGAATGTTTAATTTTTTATCAGCAGTAATGTCAAATATGGATGTACAGTTTAGTACCATAATATACATGTATATTTAAAACTTTGCTTTTTAACTGAAGTACAAATTTCCAATGTATTTCACAGATAGGAACTTTAGTCATGGACAATGACTCAACAACCATTGCTCACGTAAAAGCCACTGTGGACCCAACCATTAATAAAAGAGCTGACAAAAACCATACAAGAAAAGGTTTTACTGGAGCTTTGATTGAGCTTGCCAACACCCATAAAGTTTTGAAAAATCAAAAACTTAGAAGTCACATTGAAAGGTTTGTGTTTCTGAAGTGTAATATTTCAGTACAATATCCCTTGGTCAACTGTAGTCCAAAAAAACTTCTTACACATAATTATAAATGTTATGGCTTATTATTTTTAAAAATAAGTGTCTTTTTCCTTCTGTTTTAGATGTTTTACGTATTGTGTACAGCAAAACAGGGGCAAGGCTAAAGATCTTGAAAATGAACTTGGCAAAATTGTTCCACATTTATATGGTAAGAGTATCAACAATATAGAAGTCATTACAAATTAGGAATGAAGATTAGGATTGAAGAATGAAAACATTTTAACCAGATTTTTTTTTTAAGGTGAACACGAATGCTGTGGAACTTGGTGTCGCAGTAAAAAGACTGACTATAAGCCTCGAAATTTGCCATATGGAAAGCCTCTATCCTGCACCTTACTCCGAGAAGCTTTAGAAGCTTTATTCAAGAAATACTGCTGTAAGTCAGAGGAGCTGGCCATGATGGGATCCACCCAAGTCAATGAGAACTTTAACCATATGGTCTCCACTAAAGCCCCCAAAAGATTGTAAGTACTTTGGTTATTTCTTCCTGTTTAGAACAACAGTTCTGGATATGATCTTAACAACTGAGTCTGAAATGTGAGATTCAAAGTCCAAAAAATGTGTTGTTAGGTTTTATGGAGGTTCAGAGAGTCTACATGCTAGACTCTCAGCTACTGTTTGCCAAAAGAATATGGGTTACGGTTACATATCAGAGGTAGAAAAATGTGTTGAAAGTTTCAAGTTAATCATTTTTGAAATTTGTTTTTCATTACAGTTTGTTGTTATGTGTTATGTTTCTTTCTTTTTTATGGCAAACCATAAAATGTTATTTGCATTTGTATTTAGTGTTCTTAAAGTATATTTTTGATTTTAATAGTTTTCCACAATAAATGTTGTAAATTATAAAAACAAATAGTCTTTAGAAAGATGTTTACAATCATGTTTATCTGCATAAACATGTACATAAAGTACCTAGAGGATGGATTTCTTAAGAAATTCACATTCAAAATTTATCCCTATTCTTATTAACCAATTTACCATTTTATTTGAATATGGAACAATCACAAAATGAAAATATTTACTAAAACATAAATTATATCTTACAGCTGAACAAGAAAATGGCATTGTAACCTGGCAATTTCACAATGAAGCATACCATCAGACTTGCCAACAAGCTCAAACGCAAACGTCTCATGCAGAGTTTACCGTCTACCAAGAGACGTCGACTGGAATTAAAAGCCGCCAGATTGTCTAAAGAAGCAGCGAGGAATGTTCTAGAAGGTAGAGTTTCAGTTAAAATAGAACTGAATCAGTGTAACGTTTTACTTTAATTTATTGTTTATTGTTCACATTTAGAGAAGCCATTGCCGTTGGAATTTCAGTATTATTCACTTGAATTCTTTTTGTCACAGGACAATCATACAAGTCAGATATTGGTCTTGAGGAGGATGTTGATCTTGATAACATTGATCCAGAGCCCCTTATGATTTCTCCAGAGAGCAGCTGCTTCATGTATTTTGATTTAGAAACTACCGGACTTAGTAAGATTTTATTCCCACTTTACCTTTTTAACCTTTACTAACAAATATAAATACTTCAATTTTCAGGTTTGGTATCAAATAAACATGTATAATTTTGCTTTCAGGTAGAACATCTGGCATCATACAGATTGCTGCAGTTTGTGAAGATAGGTCAATCAATGTTTATCTGAACCCCAGTGTACCAATCTGTAAGGAAGCATCGGCTGCAACAGGTCTCAGATATGACATGGGACAGCTCACTCTTCATGGAGAACCTGTGCCTTCAACGAGTCAAGTCCATGGTTTGACTCAGTTTGTAGACTTTGTTAGAGATTGTGAATCAAAACCAGTCATTGTTGGACACAATATTCAAAACTTTGATCTTCCAATTCTCCAATATCATTTGCAGAGACATGGTTTACTTAAATAATTTGTTGAAAATGTTGTAGGTTTTTTAGATACATATAAACTTGCAAAGAAAGTTTTCGACAAGAAAACAATGGGGAATTTTAAGCAAGAAACCTTAGTCAGATTGTGTCTTGGGAAAAGTTATGATGCACACAATGCTCTATCTGATGTTTGTAGTTTACGCGAACTGTACGAGTCAAATTTAGCATTCAAATGTGAAGGTTCAGATATATTTACCATGAATTATTACAGTGTAAAGTCCTCATTAGTTCCATTGGTACAAGGCAATATAGTATCTACACTGATCTCTAACAGGCTTACAGCTAACAATCTAAGCCTAAACAAGCTTAAACTTATACATAAGCGTGACCCCCATAGTGGGATTCAGACTGTCTTTAGTGAGGTTGTATCTGGTTCAAAGACACCAAGAATAACAAAGTCGCAGAAAATCATTGGCAAAGTTGTTGAGTATTTGAACTCGTTATAGTTCGAAATAAGTACATGTATTTTTATACAACAAAATTATATGTTTATGAGCTATACTTGCTAGAATCTACATATATTTTTTGTTACACTACATCAGTTCTTTTAATATGTATGAGATTATAAATTGTAAAAAGAGTTTTGTACTTGTATGGGAAAAAATGTTAAACAGGGAAGGGTCCCCCCCCCCAAAAACTATATGTGTTCTAAGTGTTTAGAAGGACCAAAATTTCAGTATTTTTTAATATTCCATTTGTATTTCATTCTGAGAATAGATCTATTTGTTACATTTTAATATTTTTCAAAGTTTGTAAAATATAATGGTAAAATATGCTATTACCGAAATGGGGGTAGGGGTATTCAAGATATGATTTAATAAAATATCTCTGGTCAACCATGATAAAATATGTGTTTTTGGTAACCTTAGATATTATTCTAGATATTTTTAAAGAAAAACTGGCATGTAAACAATATAAATTTTGGAATTTTTCAAAATAACGCTATTATGTGGGTTTTTTTCTGATGGATGTGAGCAATATAAATGTTAAATGTTACATGTTTTTAATTGAATTGCTCAAACAATTCTCTTTGTAATTGATTATCTATTAGATTGGATGGATTATAGCACAAAACATTGTGCTTTGCTGCATACTTGAATAAAATATGAAATGTTTTCTTCTTGTGTTAAAAATTGGCATTTGAAGTTTGGGGTATATGTGCTCTCTAGCACGTAGTATGAAAATAATCCTGCAAAGGTACATGTTTTATGGGTTTTTTTGTTGGTTAAAGAGTTGTTTCAGTTATTAGAGAGAAAAAATAAACTGTTTGACAGTTATTTCTAATAGTATTTACCTACCTTAAGAAGGTCTTTCTTTTGCCACTAAATAAGCTTACCACTTGATCCACTGCTTTATTGATGTGGAGGCCCCTCAATCTTGTGTGAGATTGGACCCTTGATCCAAAGTCTATCTAATTCGACAAATGTTTTTTTTTATGTAAGTGTTTGATAAAAGCCTGTGGAGAAATCGAAAGAAGGAACGTATAAAATTACAAAAGAATTTTGAAGTTAATTCATACTCATACAACTGATGAGGAAAGAGGTTTTGTTCACAGAATACAGTTTTTTCAAAGTGTCCAAGTTTTCGGTAAAGTTTTTCAAAGTATCAAAGTTTTCGCCAAAGTTTTTTAAAGTGTCAAAGTTTTTAAAGTGTCAAAGTATTCCCCAAAGTTTTTTTAAAGTGTCAAAAGTTTTCGCCAAAGTTTTTCAAAGTGTCAAAGTTTTCGCCAACGTTTTTCAAAGTGTCCAAGTTTTTTTTTCCTATAATTATATATTTGTGGACTGCATTAATGTAATAAGTCGTGTATAATTATTGTTTGATGTGTTATATATAACATTGTTGAATTAATTATTTAAAATTGTGAATTACTGCAATTTTTAAAAAAGGTCTCAAGAAAGAATAGATTTGTGGGTCGGGAACTTTTGTGATTTCTACCTGGTATAATGATTTACTTAAAGAGAGATATAACAGATGACGAACAGTACTGAACCCCGAAGTTTCCTCAAACAATTTAGGAGCTGAGCAAACATTGACCTTTCACAAATCAAAGGTATGATCAGGTGCCATGAATGAGTGAACATTCCCTGCAGACTATTCACACGTTTGGTCTTTCTTATGATAAAAAGTAACAGGAAAAAAAACGTTGAATATGAAAATTATATCCTAACATTTAATAAGAACAAAAGTAGGTCCTTCACTTACCAGGTAATAATAAATTCTCTTTGCTAACAAGAGCTTTGTGTCCACTCAAATACAATTAAAACATTACAAAGGAATATAACGTTATCACCTGCTTCGTTAACTGGGATCAGTACATACAGATTGGATAATCTATATAATTCTTTTTTAATTCTGAATTATTTAACACTTGAGAAGAAAATGTCTTTTAGTGAACAATCCACTTCGGTAAAGGTTAATACATGAAGTGATGAGTTTTTAGTCAGCTTTAATATAAGTATAGGCCATTAGCCTATAGTATAGGCCATTAGCGAAATTATAAATCAGGGATCAAACGATATCCCTCGTTAAATCAATGCCATTTTGTCTTTTCTCCAGCCATAGGATATTGACACAAAACAATACAAGAACGGCCATTAAAATGATTAACATTGGAATCATCCACACATTGTCCCTCCAGCAACGTTTGAGTGTTGTCGTACACTCTTCACCACAAGTGTTCTCAATCAAATTTGTCATAACCGCAACACTCTCCATTTTAATTTTTTTTCTACCCAACCCTTTCTTGGCCAGTTCAACGACTGAATGAAGAATTAGCAATCCCTTTTATTCTTTTATACTCCTCATGAAACGGCAAGGGTCAGTCACAAACAACGACCAATTATTTTGGACACTTTATCATTTCGCTTCACATCTATGTATTTTATTTTTAATTCATATAAATAAAATTTCTGGTGTTTCTATTATTGATTTAGCGATACATCTATAAATATTATACATTTCTTATACGATTGCACAATCCCCCTATTGATAGATGGCGCATGCTCAGATGGCATTTTATGAATTGCATAACCTTGCGTCATAAATCTATAATTGTCCCTCCGCTATTTTTAAATACATCCAAAATATTCACATCTACATACAGGGGGGTATGCATGCAGCAGTAAAGTCGATTCACGTCCAACTGTCCGTACACAGACAGAGTCAACATTTGCCTTACAGACTCCTAAATCACGCATAATTACAAAAATTCCATTCAACACGTCTACTTCATTTGATACATCACACACTATACACTCCTCACAGACCGAACCAACAACCAATGACAGTGAAATGATGAATCGAACATCTCGCAATACATTTAGAAGCAACCCAACAACTGATAATACTGTCAAAGAAGTTTCCCCCACTACATACCCTCCTGAGCAAAAAACTTGCACTACCCGCACATCCATGTACTACATTTCATTCATTTCTCATGACTTACCAACTTAGCTACACAATAAAAAGTCAACCTCCCTTCATCAGTCAATCTTTTCAACAGTAACAAAAAGAAATATATTGACAACAACTGACGACAACACGGTAATGGACTCGGTAAACCAGGGATCAACTGTAACGGGAACTGGACAGGAATTGAATTATCTGTATATATTAATACTCATACCTGTACTTACCGGGTAGTATAATTTTGTATGCATGTAGAAAAAGAACTAAAACACTCAACAATTCACATTTTTGTCGTCTACGGAGGACGATGGCGAAGAGGACAATGTGGAATTTGAAATGACCCAAAACAAAATTTAAATATAGTGTATAGTGAGAGAATTCTTTTCAAATTATATTAAAAAAATATATATTTAAAGATGTCGAATTTAAGAGTGGGAAAAAAATGACTGATTCAGAAATAAAAATTGGAATGTTAATTCCTTTTTAATTATTGATTACGAATGGATGTTTCAAGGTTTATCATTACCTTCTTTTTTATGAGAAAAAAAACTTCTAGAAAAAGAAATCTGAATTGTTTTTTGTATTTATAATTTTGTATTTTTTCTCATGTGCATGTTTGCAGGTTAAATGATTTCATGTAAAAACACAAAACAAAACAAGAGGCCCATGGGCCTTGAATCGCTCTTCTGATAAATTATACAATCTATCCTAAGACCTAAGATGAAACAACTGACAAAGTTTGATGATTCTTAGCCAGTTAGGGCTGAAGATATTTAAATGTAACTATAAAATACATAAAGTAGGTCATGGTGAGCTACTTTTTGATTGAAATTTTCTAAGGACACAAAATGCATTAATTGACAAAGATTGATGATTCTAAGCCAATCAAGATATTCAAAAGTGGGTCACAGTGACCTACTTATTGGTCAACATTCTCCGATAACCCAAGGTGCATCAACTGACAAAGTTTGACAATTCTAAGCCAATAAGTACCCTAGAATACTTAAATATAGCCATAAATGCCACAAGTAGGTCACCGTGACCTATTTTATGATCATCATTCTCCGAGAACCCAAGATGCATCAAATAACAAAGTTTGATGATTCAAAACCAATAAGTACCTGAAATACCTTATTTTAGCCATAAAATGTCAAAAGTAGGTCACGGTGACCTACTTTTTGGTCGACATTCTCCAAAAACCCAAGATGCATCTACTGACAAAGTTTGATGATTCTAAGCCAACAAGTACCTGAGAGACACTTAAATAAAGACATAATACTTAAAAAGTACGTCTCCGTGACCTACTTTTTGGTCGTTAATCTACGAAAACCCAAGATGCATCAACTGACAAATTTTAATATTCTAAGCCAATTAGTACCCGAGATACATAAATCTAGCCATAAAATGTTGAAAGTAGGTCACAGTGACCAACATTTTGGTTGACATTTTCTGAAGACTAAAGATGCATCAACTGACAAAATTTGATGATCATAGGTCTAATAGTATTCAAAATATGCCTTTTAATCAATTTGAAAAAAAATGCCTGCAAAGTTCAAAAAGTAGGTCACAATGACCTACTTTTTGATAAATATGTTTTAAGGTCCCAAGATGCATCAACTTACAAGATTTGGTTATTCTAAACCTCTTGGTGTCTGAAATAATCGGATTAAATTTTTTAGAAAAGATGAGCCATAAATAAAAATTCAAAAAGTAGGTCATGATGACCTACTTTTAAGTTGATGTTTTTTGACCCAAGATGCACTAACTGACGAAGTTTTATGATCATAGGCCTTAAAGTGTCCAAAATATGCCTCAAATCAATTTGAAAACAAAAGCCCGTAAAATTTAAAAAGTAGGTTACCGTGACCTACTTTTGCATTAACATGATTTCAAGTCCTGGGATGCATCGACTAACAAGATTTGATGACCCTAGTTTTTATAGCATTCAAAATATCAACGTTTTTAATAAGTGTAAATTTTGGTCAACTTTGAAGTGACCTTGAGACCACGCCCTTTGCCCCAGGGTCATGCCTTGAAGAATTTTTTAATATACAACATACCCTGACCTTTGTACGTAAGTTTGGTGAAAATCTGCCTGGTGGTTCTGAAGAAGTTGCTTAGCAACCAGTACTTTTGGTTTTATTTTCGTGATTATCTCCCCTTGTGTTAGGGTCCCACTCCTAGTTTTAGTACAATTGGTAGCCCTTGGGCCAATATTCTAAAAAGTTAACGCACACCGCACAAATGGCCATAGCACTAGCTGTTTAAGCCTTTGTCTCAGAAGCGCCAATAGGAGTAAGGTATAAGATGTGAGAAATCACAACACATGTGGATGGTACAAAGCGCGCACTTTTATAATGCAACCGGAAACAACGAGAATACACATAACAATATTACAAGGGTGGAAATAATTATTCCGGAGAGTGCCAATGCCTGGCGCTACCATTTTTTCTTTCTTTTTCCTTTTTTTTACTGACAATTTTTGTCTAAATTCTTCTTTTTTTTTTTTTAACTGGCAAAAGGATATTAAACTAACTGTGTGTAACACTAAACTCAAATATTAAACAACACCTTCACTGGGTAGACTGCCCTCAGGTGTGGGGATTATTCTGCCCCATGTTCCAAACAAAGCTACACATACACATACAGTATAGCATAAAACAAATGTCAGTACATCTCAAAGTCTGAGTATTTCTGAGGCAGGACGTGCTGCCGTTGTGGTCTGGCTGAGGAAGGCGCATTGTCAACTCCGGTGACTTCAGTGTCCTGTTGCTGGTCATGAGGAATGTGTTGGTCACTCTGAGGTTCTAGTTGGTCATCATTTCTGCTATTGTCAGGTATATCAGGTGGCTCGACATACGACGCTGGAATCGTGGATATTGCTTTCGGAATGAATGGTAAGGTGGGTGGATTGGAATCAGTAGGTAGACTGATGGATTCGTCATCAGACAAGGCGTCAGGTGACACATCTTGTAGTTTTTCAGGGTAATTGACACTTGGTACCTTGTAACAGTCTGACACTTTTACTCGATACGAATTCTGGCGTAGTTGTAAACCTGCAAATCGGCGTATGTTGCACCAAGGATAGTCCATGTTGACAATGATGTATCTGTCTCGGGATTTGGCTTTGTTAAGGTCGCATCGGAGGTAAACTATATCTCCCATACTCAGCTCAGGTTCTGGTGGTGGTTTTTGGGCTGGGCATTTAGCTCGTTCACTATACGGGTGGTTCTGTTGACGGAGATCATGTTGAGCTTTGATAAGGTCTTGATCCGCGAGTGGAATCTGAGTATTGGAAAACTGATCCCTTTGTAGCCGCATCTCTGGCTGACAGACCCCTTTTCCTGATACGCGTGTTTAGCCGAGCTGTGATGAGGGAGAGAGTTAGATTTGACACTATGTTGTTTGATGGGTCAAACCGTAGTATTTCCTCCTCTAGTTCTTGAACTGCCCTTTCTGCCACAGGGTTCTTGTTAACGTTCTTAGGGCGACCCAGTTCGATTCTGATACGGTGTCGTTCAAGAAGTTCGTCGTTTACTAGGGCCTTAAATCCGGGGGCTGAATCTGTTCGTATAACAGCAAATGGACCATCAAGGGAGTGAACGTCGGCTAACAGTTGAAGAATTGCATCACGAAGTTCCTGGTTGCGTTCAGACTCGAGTAATTTGGTAAATGTTTTCAACTTTATACACAACAATTCCCCACGACAAATTAAAATCCAGGCTTTTTGATATCATTGACAGCTGCTTCTTCAACAAAAATGGAACTCGTAAGTTTACTTACCTCGTCATTGGTCATTTTCAAAATTATTCTGTATTAAAACAGATTCTGATTGCACTCATAAGTACTCTGAAGTTGACATCAAGAAGATGCTTGAGTTTCTGATTGACAACTTCTATGTGGTTTTTGGAGACCAGGTATTCCAACAGTCTATTGAAATTCCCATGGGTACAAATTGCGCTCCGTTATTAGCAGACTTATTATTTTAATCATATGAAGCAGAATTTATTCAAAATCTTATGCGTGAAAAGAAGAAAACACTTGCTGTGGCCTTCAACTCGACATTTAGATTAATAACGATTAATTTTGTCAATTAATAATGGTAATTTCCATTCCTATGTATAAATTTACGACCTTGATCTTTGACCTTTTCAACTTAAAATCAATAGGTGTCTTCCTTATTCAACAGGTAGTTGTTATGTAAACTTTCATTGCAATAGCTCAAATAGTTATAGAGATGTCGTGTGGAAATGAAAGTGTTATAACAGGGAAAATTTGCTTATTTATGACCTTGATCTTTGACCTCAAAATCAATAGGGTTCTTCTTTAGTCCATAGGGAGTTGCTGTGCTAAATTTCATTGCAAAAGCTTAAAGGGTTCTCGAGATATCGTGTGGAAACGAAAGCGTTACAGACAGACATACAGAATCGGACGGACAAACCCAAATAAATATCTTCCACTTTTCAAGCGGGGGACAAATATGTAAAACCCTAATTGCAACATAACTTCGGAGTTAATTTTCCACCAAAAAAATGGTATTTTCACAAAATGTATTTCGGAGGTGGATTCAAAACATTATACACATGTATGCGATTTGAGGATACACACTCGCCCCTTTAACTTTAAATCTAGAAGCAACACGAGTCTACCGTGAAAACGTTTTATAAGGGAAAGTATGACTCTCCATGGCAGAAACCTGAAGATGTAATGGCTCGAAATAACCAGCAAAAGATCATCAGCATTCGAGGCAGTCCGAAACTTTCCCAAATTAACTTTGATGGAATCGGTTTAGCACGAATTTCTAGCCAATTAAAGCATTGGAAATGCTTATTCACTGATCAGATTGATCACACCCAATATCATTGGTGGGAACGTTTTCTGAAGCAATGGAAGAAATGTGAGGAAAATTCCTCTGAACGTCGAAGACTGTTCTTTGCTAATGCACAATGGATTCTTCCAATGCTACCCAAACAGTTGAGTCTGGATGAAGACGAAGAAGATGAAGTACTACCAGACACTATACAGAACATGATGAATGACGAGCTTGTTGAACCCATTGTTCTAAACAAGTAAAGTAAGATGCTTGTAGATGTTGTAAATAAAAAAAAATATGAGAAAAAAAGCTCAAGACATCAGGAACTTACCAGCTGATTGATTTTGTAATGGTTTTACCAATGATGATGGTTCACAGAGAGGTTGATTTTCCCCAAACTAAACAACATATCAACAAATGCATCCCTAAAGATGCTTTATATCAATCATTCAATTTGTACTGTACGTGGTTAAAGCCAAATGCAAACGACTTAAAACTATGGGATGACAAAAGAAAAAACAAGGAAGAAAACGTCAAATTATTACACTTTTTGAGGAATTTGTTTTGACCTTTGTTAGAATCAGGGAAGAAAACGTCACATTCTCACACTTTTGGAGGAATTTGTTTTTACCTTTGTTAGAATCAGACAAAGTAATGATAGCCATTACATGGCATTTCTCTTTTGAATCTCGGAAAGTCATGTTTGATGATTAATCACAAAATGAGGATATCTTCTTTCAAAATGTTTTAAGCAGTTTGTGGAGTGGCCCTCAAAAGATATTGTTCAAGGAAATATCCAAGTATCATCTAGAGAATTCCCCAATACAAGATGTATTATTGACTGTTCGGAATTTATGTTGAAAAACCATTCCGGCCAAAAGCTCAGCAAATTACCTGGTCAGGCTATAAACATGCAAACACGTTAAAATTGTAATTGAAATATTCCCACAGGAACAATTACTTTTGTCTCAAAATTGTATAGTTGTTCTATATCTGACCAAGCAATAGTAAGTAGAAGTGCAGGGATGTGGTGATTCATTGTAGATTCAGGATTCAATATAAGGCATTTGCTTTTGCGAAAGAAAGCCTCTCGTAACATTCCAGCTATAGCCACGAAAGAAAGCATCTCCTAACATTCCATCTAAAGACACGAAAGAGATTTTAAATGCAAAAGCTGTCAAATACTTAAACAAAGTTATAACAGCAATTGTGATACTTTTTAATTTACATGAAAACACCATTTTTCCAATAATAGATTTCGTAATAATAATTCATCATGTCTTCCAAGCTTTTCCTTCAAAGCTTCCTATTTTATCCTCCAATTAACCATCAGTATCTACATCTAAATCTATTTCGATTTTATCTGCAGCTTAACGCTTTCTTACTAAATCAATTTTCCTTAGATTAACAACAATACCCTTAGTCTTCAATTATTCCTGAACAACTTTTAAAGAGCTCAACACTACACGCGACTGCTTAATTACAAAGTACTGTGGTTTCATCAATATTCGTTGAGCACCAATTTTCGTGGATTTCGTTGTTCAGCAGATCCACGAATTCAAATATTCATTGAATTACGAAATTTGACATTCATTTGTATAGGCAATTCTTTTGTCCACGAAATTACGTATCCTCGAAAACGTCTGTTTTGCAAAATCCACGAAAATTGATGAAACCACAGTATGCTTAATTACAAAATAAATTTTGTAATCAAAAATATTTACGCCTCTTTAATTTCACGTCATATTTAGTTAATGATAAGTTTTGTTTCCATCGCAATTGAAATCAACAATTGATATCAGCAAGTACCCAAGAAAAATTTTGTACACAGCAATTATTGAAAGTTCAGTTTCAGACTAGCAGTTAGCAGGAAGTGTAAGGCTACATGCAAAACAGTCAATTTTAAGTTAAATATAATAGAAAAACAAACGAAAATAAAAAAAAAATCGTCTGACTCTCGCCTAAAACGTCAGATTTGATGAATCCTACAGTTAGTAGTTACCAACTCATAGTTACCATGGTGGTGCTAGCCTTATTTGTTTGAAATAAAACCCTGAAAATTATTGGGTTTTTAGGTCACCTGAGTAAACTCAGGTGACCTATTGCTATCCGTTGTTGTCCGTCGTCGTGCGTCGTCCGTCGTGCGCCGTGCGTTAACATTTGAACATTTTTAGCTTCTTCTCTGAAACCGCTCAACCAATTTCAACCAATTTAAGCACAAAGCATTTATGGGTGGAGGGGAACAAAAATTGTGAATTTCATGGTCCCTGCCCCCCTGGGGCCTGAGGGGTAGGGCCAAACCACTAAAATTAGTGCAATCTTTAAAAATCTTCTTCTATGCTCCTGGACATCAAGCAGTCAAACAGTAGGCATGATTTACCAAAATTGTGAAATTCATGGCCCCAGGGTCAGGGGTGCTAGTGATAGGGCGGGGCTAAATAGACTGTAAAGTGAAAATGCATTATTTCTTTGAAAATCTTCTTCTCTGCTCCTGGGCATTAAATAAGCTAACCAAGTACATAGTTATGTTAAATAAGATTGCCTCTTCCAAGTTGTGAATTTCATGGCCCCAGGGTCAGGGGTTCTGGTGTTGGGGCGGGGATCTATTGGTTATATTGTGAAAATGCATAAATTCTTTAAAAATCTTCTCTGTGCTTGGATTTTAAACCAACAAACTATGTACATAGTTATGATAAGGAAGGATACTTCTTCCCATTTGTGAATTTCATGGCCCCTGGGTCAGGGGTTCTGATGTTAGGGCGGGGCTCTATTGGTTATATAGTGAAAATACATAAATTGTTTGAAAATCTTCTTCTCTGCACCTGGGTATTAAACAAACAAACTAAGTACATAGTTATGATGACTGAGAATGCCTCTTCTACATGTGAATTTCATAGCCCATGGGTGAGGGGTTCTAGTGTTAGGGTGGGGCTCTTTAATTGTTTATAGAACATTAGAATACATTATTTCTTTAAAAAATCAACTTCTTTTCTCCTAGGTATGGAATAAACGAACCAAGTACATGGTTATATTGAATAAGTCTGCCTCTTCCAAAATTTTGAATTTCATGGCTCCAGGGTCAGGGATTCTGGTGACAGGGCAGGGCACTGTTGATTTTATAGCATAAATGCATAAATTCTTTAAAAATCTTCTCCTATACTCCTGGGTATAAAACCAATGAACTATGTACATAGTTATGATGAGAAAGGATGCTTCTTCCCAAATTTGTGAATTTCATGACCCTTGGGTCAGGGGTTCTGGTGTTAGGGTGGGGCTCTAGCTATAACAATTATATTGTGAAAACACATGAATTCCTTGGAAATCTTTTCCTTTGCTCCTTGGTATAATGCCAATGATCTAAGTATATATTTATGATGAAGAAAGGTGCCTCTTCTAAAATGGTTAATTTCAGGGCCTCTGTGTAATATTCATAACTTTATTCCGGATTCATTTTATTTACTGTACCAAGTTTACTTTTACTAGCTACTTAGAGAACCAGTTAATAAATGGCTGCACATGTTGATAAGACTTACTGTGCTTGACATATCCAAGCCATCCTCCCTCCCCTATCACGCACAACATTACATGGTGTCAGATGGAGCACATAAGACCACCACCGGAATTGGATTTTTCATCTTCAGATGGAAATCTCCCCGAACGATGGAGGAAATGGGAACAAACCATGCTGTTATATCTAAATATAGCCATGCACGGGCGGGACGAAAAGGATCTTTGCAGTGCATTCCTCTACATTATCGGGCAAGATGGGCGTGAAATTTTCAACACAATGACAATTCCGGATGACGACAAGGATAAGATAGACCCCTTGTTTAAGAAGTTCAAGGAGTACTGTGCACCCCGGGAAAAAACATAACGGTATGGAGACACCGATTCCTCACACGGCAAAAAGGTAAAAAAGAGACAATCGATCAGTATGTTACAGATTTGCGTGTGATAGCTAAAACTGTAAATTTGGAGCATTAGCGGAGGATATGTTGCGCGATCGTATCGTTTGTGGCGTAAACTCTGAGAAAGTGAAAGAGAGGCTACTTCGTGACAACAAACTGACATTAGAGAGCGCACTGAGTGTTTGCAGAGCAAATGAGGAGTCTGCTATTCACCTTAAAGACTTACACAGTGAGGAAGCTACAGCAGCCGCAGTGTTCAAGAAATCAAAGGACCGAGACCATCACAGGCAGTCAGCTAACAGAAACAACAGAAAGAAACAGAGCACAAGACCGGTAAGCTCACATGAACAAAAAAGTAAAGTGAAAACATGTGGAAAGTGTGGGACTAGTCATGATGTTAGGAAATGTCCAGAGTACGGGAAAAGCTGCCTGAAGTGCAACAAGCTGAATCACTTTGCTAAAATGTGCAGAACTAAAAATGTGAATACTGTTGAGCATGATGAAGTACCGACAGATGAAGAATTCTTTATAGACGCAGTGAACAAACCCCAAGTACTGTTGTCAAAGATGAGGCATATGTGAATCTCGAGTTCAACAAAATGACTGTAAAACTGAAGATTGACACAGGCTCACAAGTGAACATTATATCTAGAGATGTGTTGAGTAAACTACCAGTGAAAAAACAGATCACGAAAACCTCAGTGAAGTTGACAAGTTATACTGGCAACCACATACCTATTATCGGAAAGTGTTTTCTTAGACACAAGGATCACAACTTAGAGTTCTATGTGACTAAAACAGACACTATACCATTGCTTGGACTCAAATCTTGTGTAGATCTTGGACTGGTAAAGCTCACAATGGCGACACAGAAAAAGGAAGAGGACGCAGAACTGTACGATGAGTTCTCATCAGTTTTCCAAGGTTTAGGGTGTTTTCGGGAACCGTACCACATACAGATAGATTCTACAGTGAAACCGGTTGTACACCCACCTAGAACATTTCCAGTAGCACTTCGAGATGATTTGAAAGCCTCACTAGATGGAATGGAGTCCCAGGGCGTCATTGGAAAAGTGGACGAGCCAACGGAATGGGTTAGTTCCATCGTATGTGCAGAAAAGTCCAATGGTAAATTAAGGATATGTCTGGACCCACGAGATTTAAATAAGGCAATCAAGCGAGAGTACTATCAACTACCCACGAATGAGGAGATCACTACTCGTCTTGCAGGTGCCAAAGTTTTCAGCAAACTGGACGCCAACAGCGGTTATTGGCAGATACCACTTGACTCGGAAAGCCAAAAACTAACAACATTCAACACACCTTTTGGTCGTTACTGTTTCCGAAGGATGCCATTTGGAATAAAAAGTGCTCAAGAACTTTTCCAGAAGCGCATCTCACAACATTTCAGCCACATTCCTGGAGTGGAAGTGGACATAGATGATATTTCAGTCTGGGGAACTTCTAGAGAGGAACATGACCAGAGATTAAGAATAGTGCTAGAAAAGTGTAATTTGACTCTTAACAAAGACAAATGTGTATTTCGAAGTTCGGAAGTCACATACATTGGACATATTTTATCATGTGAAGGTGTCAAACCAGATCCCAGGAAGATAGAAGCCATCACTAAGATGCCCCCACCAGAGGACAAAAAGGGAGTTGAACGACTATTACGGACCATCAACTATCTGGCGAAGTTCATACCCAATATGTCGAGGATAACACAACCCATCAGAGCACTTTTAAGGAAGGATGTTACATTTCACTGGGACCATGAGCAGGAGAGTTCATTCAAAGAAATCAAGAGAGTTTTATCTGAAACACCTGTTCTTACATTTTTTGATGTCAAGAAACCTGTGATTGTAAGTGTAGATGCGTCCAAGTCAGGATTAGGAGCTGTCGTTCTACAAAATGACAAACCCATAGCATATGCATCGAGGGCGTTTACAGATGCTGAAACAAGATACGCACAGATTGAAAAAGAACTCCTTGCAGTTACATTCGGGCTGGAACGGTTTCATCAGTACACATACGGTGTTGACGTCACAGTGGAAAATGATCACAAACCACTCAAATCAATACTGAAAAAACCTCTTTCACAAGCACCGCAAAGACTTCAAAGACTTCTACTTAAATTACAGAAGTACACGTTTACATTCAAATACAAGCCTGGCAAAGAACTAGTAGTTGCAGATACACTATCACGAGCGTGTCTTCCAGTCAACAGACAGGAATCTCAAACTTTGACTCAAGAGTTGGATACCTTTGTTCACTCTGTATTCTTACAAAGTGTGCCTATGTCAAGGAACATTCTCGAGGACATCCGCAGGTCAACTAAAGATGATGATGACCTTAAACGAGTGAAAGATTGCATTCAGAATGAATGGCCTCAGTACAAGGAGTTTACAGCAAATAAGACACTACAGACATTCTGGAAGGTCAGAGATACTCTTACTGTGGTAGATCGACTGATTCTCAAGGGAGAAAGAATCGTGATTCCGAGAGATTTCAGCCTGAAATCTTGCGACAATTACACACAGGACACATGGGCATGGAGAAAACCAAACGTCGAGCTAGAAACATAGTATACTGGCCCAATATAAATAGAGACATTGACAATATGACTCTACAGTGCAACACATGCATGGATTTCAGAAACCAAAATCCTAAGGAGCCTCTTGTTTCAACAATCATACCTGAGGGACCATGGCAAGTCGTAGGAACAGATTTGTTCAGCCTACACAACAGTGACTACTCGATTGTTACCGACTACTACTCAAGATATTTTGAAGTTGCAAAACTACCTAACACCAGAAGTAGTACTGTGATTGACAAGACTTAAGTCCATGTTTGCAAGACATGGCATTCCGTATGAAGTCAAGAGTGACAATGGACCTCAGTATATTTCACAGGAATTCAGACTATTTGCTAAGGATTGGAACTTCCAGCATACTACCTCTAGTCCTTACCATCAACAAGCTAACGGACTTACAGAGAGGACAGTTCAAACAGTAAAACGACTACTTGAGAAATCGAGAGTTGACGGAATGACCCTTATTTGGCCATACTGGAATACAGGAACACACCAACGGATACAGAATCACCAGCTAAGTTATTGATGAGCAGAGAGTTGAGATCCATATTACCTGTACCAAAAGGCAACTTAGACCAAAAACGGTGAAACCCAAAGACGTCGTCAAGGATCGAAAGGAAGCGCAAAGGAGACAACAATATTATTTCAATCGCTCAGCTCGAGATCAACCAAAGATTTCTGTGGGACAAGCTGTTGGATTCAGACACAAAGATGAATGGAAACCGGGTTATGTGATGAAGAACGAAAACCGATCATACTGGATGACCACACAGAAGGGGAATACCGTAGAAACCGGAAGGACATTCTTATTTCAAAGGAGAAAAATTTTAAACCAAAACCAGCAATTTCCATTGATGATGAGCCAAACAGTTCACAGGAATCCGAAACAGCAGTAGACTCTCAGAGTGCTATCGTTTCGATACCACAATCTCCACGTAATCCTACTGGATGTTTTTGTACCCGATCTGGACGAGAAGTACGAAAGCCCAAACGTTTCGAGGAATAGATTCAAGGATGTGTCGGTGATGAATGATTTGTGCAAATAACTTTTGTGTTTGTAAGTGGGGCAGAATAATCCCCATTATTTCTAGTCATTTTATTTGACTGGGCAGTCTACCCAAGTCATTATGTGTTCACAAGTTTAAAGTTGTTATGATGTGTAGACCAATTATTTTATAAGAAATTATAGCAAAGACATTGACTGAACTTTAAATTTTATTACATCAAAATTTTGTAAAAGGAAAAGTTGTAATATTCATAACTTTATTTATTTTACTGTACCAAGTTTACTTTTACTACTACTTTCATTTTTTAACCAGTTTAGAGAACCAGTTAATAAAAGGCTGCACATGTTATAAGACTTGTGCGCATATCCAAGCCATCCTCCCCCCCCTGTCACGCAAAAAAACAACCCCCCTGCTGCTGCCCCAGTCGCCAGCGAGAGCCCTGGATCCCCAGAGGTTACCGGGGGCCCCGCGGGGGAAAATTACAGCACCCCGGCCAAAAAAACCACCCCCAGATCCCAATGACTTCAGGCGCCGTTGACCGGCAACATCGCCCACCCCTCTCTGAGAGACGGGAGTTTGAAGGTATCAGGAGGGCACAGAGGGAGTAAACCCTCTCTAAAAAAATCAAACCCCAAAGGCTCTTTTAAACCACCAAATGTTTAGAAAAGATGCTTTTATATACAGTCAAAAAAAAAGAAACGTTCTGTCTTAAAAAAAAAGGGACATTTAAAAAATACAGTCAAAAAACGATTTTTAAAAAAAAAAAATTTTTTTTTTTTTTTTTTGTACAGTCAAAGAAACGTTCTGTGTGTTCAAAAAGAATACCCTTCTTATATACAGTGGGAAAACAAAGGAAAGATACCCAAAACCTATTTGAGCCCTCTCCCTAAAAGAGGGTAATTGAGCATAATTCTAACTAGGACAGTAGGGGGTTTAGATTTAAAGAACCATTTCATATTTCAATATACAAACCATGTTTAGTCATGCAGTATATAGTTTACACTTCCAAAAAATTGGACTCACCAGGGTAAAAAAGGAATGAAAAAATAAATTTCCTCTATATGTATCAAACATGTAGGTATTATTGCAATAAATTCACTGTATTCATTTTTTGTCC
>NW_026923785.1:0-22355 GCF_032062105.1 Saccostrea cuccullata | reverse complement strand
CATTGTGGCATATTCAAACCATGCTTCCCGACGCGGTCGATGCGTGGTAGATTGGATTAGATTACAGAAGTGAAAATGTTTATGGAAATCTAAAATAAATTTTACACCAAAAAAAAAAAACAGTCTCTTACGTCGTTACAACATTGTTAAAAAAGACACACATAATTATTTGCTCAACAACAATTTTTTTATAAGAATATTACATGTTTCGTTTAGTCATAAGTGCAAAAACATGAGAGAAGAGTAGCTACATCAAACACGAAAAACAAAAAAAAAATCTTTAGAGCTTGTTTAACTTGACGAGAAGTCTGCAATTCATAACTGTACATGACATCAATTACTCTAGAAAAAAAATTAATGCCAGAACAATCAAGGAAATTCTATTTATCTTCATTTCAGACGAGTTTTAACAAACATTTTGATAAATATCAATGTGAAGAATCCAAGAAAGTTTTAACATGGAAAATGTTTTGTAAAGTAGCTGAGCAATTCCAAATAAGGGTTTCCTTGAATATTCTTTTCTCCTTTTAGTCAAATGTTCGTGGTTGATGATGTTTGTAGCTTTCACATTCAAAGTGGAATTGATATCCGCATAAACGCAATACCCATCCTTAAACTGAAAATCGCTTCTAAAGACATGTCACTCTTCGGAACACATTCTAAAGGAAAAAAATAAAAGACTAGATTTTGAGTCATATTTTGTCTCTTTTCATCTCACTTTTCACTTAAATTGTGCACATTAATTAATATACCAGTATATATTTTCCAATCTTGCGACAAAACATATATTTCCTCTATAAAAATCAACAACATGCATCTCCTCTACGTCCTCAGAAACGTTTTTATTGATATCACCTAGATATGAAATTTCTTCTGAGCTAGGTTCTATTTGTGTATTTGCTTTTTTTAGGAAAAGCTTTTGCAGGTAGTGCAGTGCAGATATCTCTGTAGAATATTTGAATGTTGGAATAATACAACCCCCTTTTAGCCAAAAGAAGTAGTTTTAGACAAATTTGCTTGTGGATAAGAAATTGTCGGTTAAAGCACGGACATCGAATTTGACGACATATTGTTTCTTAGAAGTGTAGCCTTGAACAATTGTCCAAGAAATTGTGATGTCGTTAATTTTTTGTGATTTTGCAATGGTGTCTTTTGATGAGGTATCCCTCTGCAAAATGGTAAATAAGTCACCTATGAAAGTTAAATATGTAATAACTAACAAGTAAATTTGTTGAAATTGTTCATTTAAATTTAACAAATATTTTACGAAGACGTATTAACCCATAACTTCTTTTTCAAAACCTGTTTTTTTATAATGATGCTAAAGTTTTGCAACTTGTTAAAAAGAAAAATATATATTTGTGTGTGAGTGTGTGGGTGTGTGTGTATGAGAGGGAGTGAGGGAGGGTGTGTGGGTTTGTTTGTGCATAGATTCTTTTTTGTTTTGATGAATGAATTAAATCTCTGACTGTAAGTTATAACTCTAGAGGTGGATGACATTTTTGGCCATAAAAAAGTCAATACTCGTGAGTTGGCTTATTTGTCCGAAATTCGTTGACCTGTCAACGAACATGATAATAAACATTATCAATTGAATGATACGTAGCTCGATTTGTCACCCATTTTCATCAAATGTCCATAGGAGAAAGGGATCAGCCTCATTAGAACATAAAGACACAATGCAGAATCTCTAATAACCATAATGTTGTTCAACGAGGTCACACCTCAAGAAGAAAAATATGATGATAGTTTCAAATCAGCAACTTTTTGGACAAAAGTTTTTCTTATGATGCTGAATTGACTATATTTGCCAACAAAGTCAAACCTAGTCGAATTACTGTACAAGATTTTATATTGATGGTAAATTTACTTTTCATGGACTGTAATGTAATATTTCTCGAATAGATAAAGATCGATGTGAAATATCAAATTTCTCCTTAATTTTATGATATGTCATTGTTTTTTTAAAGCGCACTTTGACAGTTTTAAAATTTGAAACGCTTTCATGCAATTTGTTACATTGTGGCATTGTTTAAACCCTGTTCTCCGACGCAGTCGGTGCGTGTAGAATTGATTATTGATTGACTGATTGTATGTTGTTTAACGCCCCCTACCCTCAAGAAATTTTCACTCATATGGAGACATCACCGTATGCCTTTGCAAGTTTTATGGACTTTGATATTGAATACTGTACGTTATCTCCATACACTTCCTTACATGTTCTGTAGAAAAAAAATACAATACCAGAAATTCTAGTTGTGAATAAGTAAAAGTCATAAAAAACAAATGGATCTGTCTTTATGGAAAACATGAAATCTATTATAAATAAATAAATAAACAAAAATCACTCAAATCCATTTTTATGCCCCGTAAACGAAGTTTCGGGGGTATATAGTTTTTAATGTATCCGTCCGTCCGTCTGTTTGTTTGTCTTTCTATTTTGTCTCTCTGTCTGTCTGTTTTTCTGTTTGTCTGCAATTTTGTTTTACCTTGCCCATAAATTTTGATTTAGTGGTGACTTTCACATGTGAATTTCTTGTGACAAAACCTGTCATAAAATTTGACCTTTGACCTTGGAGTTGTACCCACTTTTTTACCCACTTTTTCACAAAAATTCCAAACTTTTACTTTGGCCTTATCCCATAAGTACAAATTGTGCTCCATTATTACCGTACCTATTTGTTTTATTCATATGAAGCAGAATAATCTTATGCATGGTTGCATTAATTTTGGCGCTACATATTAAAACATCTCATTTCCACAACAATGTCATACAAAAATTCCGCATCAATAACATGTAATACCGCTTCAAGTATTTTAAGAAATATAAAAAAATATTGCTCTGAACTTTTGTCGCACTGATTAAATAGGAAACATCTTTACCTTCTGAACTCTTTCTATAGCCTCCTATTTCCTCATCTAGAAAGGAGCTTGCACAGGACGAACCTACAGCATTAAGTCAATTGAATCGTCACTGAAAGGTCTGGGGGAATTACTGAAAAGTAGATCCCTATCTTCCAGTCACATTTAATAAGAATTTCAAAACTTTTCAGTAGATCATCAGTAAACTTGTCGATAGATTTTTAGTTTTCTGATGGCAGAGTTTACCCTGTGCCTACCATTTATTTAGGTAAACACTTTATGTCCATATACATGTATTTTGACAAATTATCAAGAACTGGGTTTTGATAAAACCATATAATAGACGAATTTAGGCGCAGATGTCAATGATAGAAGCAAAACAATGCAATTGGTCACATCAGTGATAAATAGTGTCATCACTGTACACTTTTGAGTATGATGTCAAAGATCTGAAGAAAAAACCTAGCTCCGCAAATTTGTACAGAAAGAAGCAGATGTCTCACTAGTGAAGAAATAGTTTTATTGCATGTAACAAAAAATGTACATGGCACATAAAGTTATGCTAATATGTAATTTTTGACATAGTTAATAATGTAGCATAATATAATTATATATTAGTGTATATCTTTAGGTAAGAACTATAGTTATAATTTTTGATCGAGTATGTTTTTTAAGTAGCATTAATGAATTTCCAAAAAATGAAAGATCTTATAATAAAACATAAAATTACCAAAATCTACCAAGCTAGTCCAAATGCATCTTATTATAGATGATGAACATACATGTACGTTCCAATTCATAGAATCTTTTTATCTATAAAGCATTGAAAACAGTAAAGAACAATTTACAGACAAACAACAAAGAAAATACCCAATTGTATAAAGCATTAAGACCCCCTAGACCAAACTTGAGAGCAATGTCAACACATTTTAATTTTTTTGGCCAGAATTAAATGGTATAGCTCAAAGCGATAGCGAGTTTGAACGATAGATTATGACAATAATAAATACAACAACAAACAAAGTAAAACTAAGCTTTTGTTATTTATCCATTCCAAGACTCATATGTGACTATACTTAAATTAACAATTACAACGACATTGACGTAAAATATTAAGGTAACGAACAGTAATCATGCTAATCGTCCTGTCTTAATACATTAAGGTAACCATGCAATCGTCAGGATAAGTCAGATGGGATCAGGTGCCATGGAGGAGGGAAGAAATAATGTAGGCCGATCACGCAAGCCGTCAAGTCTTTGTCTTGATCTGGTTAACAAAGTGATTTAACGAATAGGCTACCTGACTGAGGAGGGAAATTACCTTCAAAATAGAACCAAAAAAAAAAACAAAAAAAAACGTCAGTTGTCAATAGATTTTTTTTAAAAAAGGCTTTATTTGTAAACGAAGTCATTGTATTGACCATAGAATTTGCAACATTGTTTACACCCTTGTACCATCAACATGTTAGTCAGAAGCCTAACTCCGCCTTAACATACGTAGAACATACTCTTGCGTGTCTAATCAACTTTAATACAGGGAGTGTGGCTCAGCCAAAATATGTTAAATAGAATTTTTGTGAGCACGGTCGAGGTTTTTTTTCTTGTTACATCTGGTGCAGTTGAATTTGCAACATAGAGAAAGTCCTTTTTGTACAGACAAACGATACCATAATGAAAACATTTAATAATATAAACAAATATTCCAAGGCATTTAACTTTAACCAGTAGTGTACAAAACCCACGATCCATAGACTTCCGGTCAAACATGACAACTTCACAACAACTTTACTTTTATTGAGCTGGGACTTAACTGACTGGACAGATTTATGATTTCCTATGCGACAGCAAACAATGACAAATAAGATAATATTAGTCAGTGTCATGATAAATACTGGCGTGATTAAGGTAACCATAGCCATGACTGGATAAGATATATAGCAGAGATCCAGGCCATAACCATACTTCATTCCATCTGATTTTACAAGAGAGTATCCTATGTTTGTGGCTATGAAGAGAAACGGGCACCCAAATGCATAAAGACAATATTTCAACATCCTTTTTGGGTTGTTTGGGGATTGTCTTGTATTAAAACGGCCAAATTGCAGAAACATTTGTACTGAACTTGCACTCATCCAAAAGAAACTTGCCAACCAAGCGTAATGTACAACAAATCCTACCACTTTGCACGCCACAGGATAATCATTCAGCGTTATACCAAACTGAAACAATAATTGCGCAACCAAGAGTGAAGCAGACAGAAACATGATACTCTTCCCAGGCAGTGATCGTAGTTCAGGACAAACGATATATACAACGAGCGTTATCAACAGACACAAGGAGGAGATATACATCAACACTAAAAAATACTATACCCTTAGGGATGTAACGATATACCCAAATTTCATTTCTTTCCAACTTTGAGAGGTTATAATTATTGCTATCCAGTTTTGAAAAATAGTCCTCCATGCAAACTTGCACAGAATTCCCAACGTAATATACAAGAAAATCAAAGCAGACATCGAATGTGATGAGACAGAGTTGGGACTTATTGTTAAAAATTACTTCATCTCTTTCGAGGACAACCATTGGGCAGAATAATTTTTTATGGAAGGGAAAAGTCAATATTGAGGATGCTCCTTGAACAAATGTGTACTTTGTTTTCATTTTAAACCCGTTGGAAATGTTGTTTTCTAATATATACTGAAAAAAGAAAACAGTTTTAGGGATTGAGGAATTCTTTGTGTTATTTTCTATGGAAAATGTTTTCTCATGGAACTCTGAAATCAGTTTTGAGATATAGTCTTTTAGGTAAAATTCATGATAAACGACTGCTTCAACATTCGCCTGGTAAAGCATCGAACTCGCTTTACTTCGAGAAAGTTTGATACTTGAAACTGTCGCTATGTTGAGTCTTGAAAAATGTGTTGCTATTAAGACATGTAACCATTAGATATAACTATCATGTTTTCCATTGTTAGTTCCAGAGTTCTGTAGTTGCTTAATAAGAAGAGATGCAGTTAATTTAAGCTCTTTCGTCGTGTTTGGCATCAAGCATTTTCCACTTTTATATAAAAAAATTTTGAAGCACTTCACTTCTCTAGACACATTCCGAAAAAATAATAAAAATATATATATGAATATCAATGTAATGACCTGGTACTTTTCAAATACATACATTATATTAACTTTATAAAGGAATGGTTCTTCTCATATATTTTTTTTTTTTTTAAATTAATGATTTCAAAGACGAATCAAGAAGACAATATCACTAAGTGATGGTATCAGTTATATTTTTAAATTTGACTGTTTTATATCAGAGGCAAGGCCAGGTCAAGGTCAATATCTTTTTCTGGACATTAAAAATTAAAAAATAAACAATCTGTCGGCAATCATGCGAGGTCTACTTCTATTTGAAACGATTGAATTGTTTTCTGTTTGCATAAATAGATACCGGTATTACTATATACATGTAGTGTCTATATTATATATTACCAACATAGGCGTCGGAACCTGGAGCTCTCCTAAACCTTTTTGCCAAGAAAGAAATAATATACACATTTAAGATTGGGGCGTTGGTTAAGCCCCCCCCCCCCCCCCCGCACACTTTCAACGGGCACGTTGCAGTGTAGGACTTCAAAAAAGGGTAAGTGTTTGGGATAAAATTTGGTACTGAAAAAAGTTTGACCCCCCCCCAAAATAGGATTTTTAGGTTTGAGTATTTTGTCTCCCGCTTTCGCAAAAGCGAGGGGACATTAAATCTCATTTCTTTTTCCGTCTGTCAGTCTGTCACAAAACTTTAAGCTTGGTCATGTCTTTTGATGGAGAAGAAATAGGGCTTTCATATTGCACATATATATAACCTGTGACAAGATCTAGACCTTTCTAAATATACTATGATTTTTGACACTGCGACCTTGACCTTGAAGTTTAACAAACTTAAAAAAAAGTTAAACATTACATTGAAATGGCCATGACTTGATTGTATATTGTTTAACGTCCTCCTCGAGAATTTTTCACTCATATGGAGACGTCACCGTATGCCGGTAAAGGGCTTTCAAATTTTGACCTTTTCTCGGCACTCAGGGCCATTGAGCAGTGAGTGATCTTTATCGTGCCGACGCCTGCCGCTGACACGGAACCCCGGTGTTTAAGGTCTCATCCGAAGAACCCGCAACTTTCACTTCATGCCGAGCGCATGTCGAAGGAACAGTTGCTACCCATTTTATCGATTAGGTCAGTCGCGGCCGAGATACGAACTCAAGACCTCACGATCACGGAGCGAGCGCTCTACCGACTGAACTACCGTGAACGGTACCATGACTTTTGAATGAGAAGAGATAGGGTTTTCATATCAAACATATATACTGTGACAAGATAAATGAAAGTTTTCTTTCCGCATTAACAAAATGGGCTGGAAAAAGGCTACTGGAATTGATGATGTTTCGGCTAAAATAGTTAAAGTTAGCCATGAACATATTTTAAACCCTGTGACTAATATTGTAAATTTTTGTTTTTCTCAAAATGGTTTTCCAGATCGTATGAAAATTGCACAAGTGTTTCCACTTCACAAGAAGAAAGTATTTTAGAAAGAGGAAACTATAGACCAGTTAGTATTTTTCTTACATTGTCAATGATTTTTGGAAGAGATATTCATAGTCAAATGTCTGATTGTTTCAATTGCCATTTTAAAGATTTGTTGTCAGCTTTTAGACCAGGGTATGGTTGTCAGAGCGTATTGCTAAAGATTGTTGAGGATAGGAAGTATGCTCCTGATCATAAAAAATATACAGCAAAAGCATTTGATTGTATTCCACATGATCTAGGTTTAGCAAAACTTAATGCATATGTTTTACAAATGCATATACTAGTCATATCTCAAGCTATTTAAGCAATCGAAAACAGTGTGTAGAACTGGGGGGATGTTTGTAGCGATTTTTTTTAAGAATTGTACAAAGGTGTTCCACAGGGTTCAATACTTGGTCCTGTTATTTTTAATACTTTTATCAATGATATTTTTCATTTTGTGTCAGATTGTGATCTCTTCAACTATGGCGATGACAACACTCCCTCAAACTCAAGTGATGAAATTACCTTACAAAAAATACTTTAGAATCAAATTGTTCAACCTTATTTAAGTGGTTTAGAGATAATCAAATGCAAGCAAATCCCGATAAATTTCAAGCTATTTGTCTCGGAAAGAAAACTGAATAGGAAAACATTTGTTTTGAATTAAATTGATAGCTACGAGGGCCGTTCAAAAATTACGCGGACTTGTTGCACAGAAAAAAAATATTTGACGACATAATCGGACAAAATGTCACATATAATATAAAAGAATCTTCATTTATATGGTCTTTAAAATTTCGCATTAAATTGTTGTAAATTGGTATCAATTTTGAGTGATTTTTCAGGACATATCATTCAGTCACGGAGCATCAAAATCTTCGACGTCACAAGCATTATGAAAAAATATGTGATTGAGCTTTCATTTTCTCAGCATTTTCCCAAGAGTACCTGTACAGTTTGAGTTACTTTATCTACTCAACATCCAAACACCATTTCTTGTCAAGCTTAAAATCTATTAAACAAGGAATATTCTTTTTTTTAAACCAAAAAACTGCAGGTATTTATGAAATATAGTGTAATACTGGTGACTCTCAATCACGTTCTTTACAGTCCGGATCAAGTTTTCGACGATAATCTTCTTCCCGTCCTCCCGTATAGTATTTTTTACAGAGGTCTAACGGTCTAAAATTTCAATTTGCTATTTGTGGACGAATGTCATGAATACCCTAGTTTACTACATGTTTTATTATGCATATTTTGGATCTATGTTGGCGATATCTTGAGCATTACACATAATTTAACAAAAGTGTGGTGCGCCGTCAATTCAAGAGGCAACATTTTCACAGTCGTTTTCACGGGGATCGCATCAAAGAAAAATTACTATATCTCTAGATCTGTTAGTACTTCAAATATCACTACAGAAATCTATATACATAATAATAGAACAATTTAAAGATACATTTGAGAAAATTGTCGAAAAATATCGCGAATTATAGAAAATTAATGAGTTAAATTTTGGATTCCGCATTCTTTTGCTTACAGAAATTTTGCCCAAAATTTATTGGATTCTTTTAGATTCATATTCCTGTGAAATTTCATAACTATATGACGTCTGTAAAAGTAAATAATAGCACAGTCCGCGTAATTTTTGAACGGCCCTCGTATATGATTCATCCGGAAAACGAAGTAAAACTACAAGGTGGTACTATAGATTTCGAGCTTAAGTTTAGCTCTCATATTTCAAACATTTGTAAAAAAAAAACTTCACAACAATTAAATGTACTTTCAAGAATAGGGGTGCACCTGACCAAGTTAGGAAAAGGAACCATTATATCATACATTTATCATGTCAAACTTCAAATACTGTCCATAAGTTTGGCATTTTTGTGGTGAAGGAGAAACAAGAAAAATGTGAAAAAAGAAAACAGAAAAGAGCACTGCGTTTTGTTTATGATGACTATAAAAATTCATATAGTTATCTTCTAGACAAATCAAATTTACCATATCTCAAACGCCCATCTTACCCGCACGATTTTATTCATATTAAAGAAACACCTTATTCTGTTAGATATACGAAAACTGCTGTTTTACCAAAAACAAGATCAACAACATATGGGTTGAAGTATTTTAGATATGTGTCCGCAAAACTTTGGAATTCTTTACCAGAATCTTTTAGAAATATTACTACTTTTAACCAGTTCAAATTAAACATAAATAGTTGGTACGAGAATTGTAATTGCATGTGCTTGTCGCTAATTTTATTTTTAGATACTAGTAAACAGGGTTATATTTATTTTCAGTTTGTTGGTCATAATGTGGTGAATACTATGTCATTGTAAAGTACCACGACGAAGTAATAGTGATATTTTGATAGTGTGATTTAATTTTTAAAAAATGTTTCTTGTTTAAAATTATGCATGATTGTTGCATTATATGTAAAATGATTATGTAGTCGGAAAATATCTCTTCAGAGCTAATGTTCTTTGTTGATGTACCGACTTTAAATAAATATTATCTGGAATTATCTGTCTTATATTAGACCTGTGTATTGCCCATGAGAAGACCTTTCTGAATATGCTATGATTTTTGACCCCATGATCTTGACCTTGAAGTTTGACCTACTTTTTAAAAAATCAAAAATTTAAAATTGGATATAACTTTTGAATGAGAAGAAATAAGGCTTGTATATTAAACTTTTATATTACCTGTGACAAAAACTTAAACCTTGCTCATGACTTTTGAGTGAGAAGAGATAGAGCTTTCATATTAAACCTGTATATTGTTTTTGACAAGACCTTTCTAAATACACAATAATTTTTTTATTTTTTGACTTTGTCCTTGAATTTTGACCCAATTTTCAAAAAGTGTTGATTTTTCCTTATAACTTTTGATTGAGAAGGGATAAGGCGCTTTCATATTTTACATGTACATTTCCTGTGACAAGATATCTCCGAGCATGCTACATCTCTGAACCCTTGATCTTGACCTTCACGACTGACTAAATTAAAAAAATCAACTTCCGTGATCACTAATGAATGACATATGAAAGGACGTTCACATTTACATAATATAACATAAAAAAACGACATTTTATCCACAAAGATACCAAAAGCTGGGGCCACAAATTGTCAATACTTTGAATTTGACTGTTTTATCAGCTTTGATATAAAATAATACAAAAAAAGTTTTGATCGTTTACTAAGAGAGAAAATCCACTTTTTACAGATATTTGGCTGACATCTATTATCAGACTGGAAGCTTTTAAAAGCTATCATCATTGTAGTTTGTTTGGTAAATCATATTTACTTGATGTGATTTAAAACTTTAGTCCCTTATTATTAACTTACATTTAAAAATTTCTTCACGTCTTTGATTTTGTAAATATTGTAACAAAATTGTTCTATAATATCATTGTACTATAATAATTTGAGAGCAGAAAAGATTAGATATTTTCATTCGCCGTCATTTCGCCAAAAATATAGTCCCTTCTAGAATTAAAACTCAGTTTACCATTTCTATTTCAAGTACATTCAAATATATAAGACATATAAAGCAAATATACTTGGGATATTTCATCTAATAAGAAACCAGAAAAGAATCCTACCTTAAGGACAGATGAAGTGCATGGATAATTCTTTGAATTTTTTCTCTTAAGACTGAAGAATGATATACCTTCAATATTGTCCCCCCCCCCCGCAAAAAAACCCCACACAAACAACTAGACAAATCATGGTAAAATTGATTAATCTTCCTTTCATTGCCCTTTTTTCCTTCAAAAATATTTTAAAGGGAGCACAGAGTGAACTGATATTGCATTTACTCAATAACCTAGTCTATTTTCTTGCGAAAAAGAAATGTCTCTTATGAAAAAAGTTGATACTTCAATAAAATTACAAATATTGACAAATCACACTCAGTTAAGGTTTACAGATGAAAACGAATTTCAAAATATGTTAGCTTGGTGCTAAAAATATAATTTAAACTTTAAAAATATATACCAAGTCAGGTGAAGTTTATGAGGAAAAGCAAAAATAAAATCACATAGACAGATGAAACAATCAAAGAATTATTATTTGTTCTAAACCTTTGACAAGATATTAAATCTCCTCCAAAGAAAAAGTATGCCATGCTCATTCTTGTTCTCTGAGAATATTGATGTGAGCGTTGACAGTTGACTAACGTTAGATGTATGGTCAATATTTGATGGTTGAATTCTTGTAGAATATGTCGAAGTCTGTGTCCCAAATGTTAGTTTGGTCGGTGAAATTGATTTAGTTTTTGAGGATTGTGAAATTTGTGAAGATAATACAGTTCGTGTTTGTGTTGATGATCTCGGAGGCGTTGTTTTCTCGGGAATATCTTGTTGTTGAGACCGTATAAAGGGTTTACTTTTTGGACGTGATGATATTCGGGAAAAAGGTCGAACTATTGTAGACGTTGGTGTTTTCATTGACGTTGGTTTCTCGGGGATATTTTCTTGGTGTAACTGTGTAAACAGTTTAGGTTTTGGAGCTGGTTGAACTCGTGAAGACGGTTCAAATTTTGCTGGAATATGTGATCCTGGAGGCTGTATTCCATTAAAAATTATTGGTTGTTGGGTTTGTGGAATCTGTTTGGTTTTGGTGGGTGAAGGAATAAATGAAGATTGTACAGTTATTGCTGAAGTATGTGATCTTGGAGGCAATCTCTCAGGGATGATTTTTTCCTCTTTTTTTTCTGCAGTCGCCATTTTGCAAAATAAAACCAAGGGATAGAGGGCACAAAAAGAAACTTGAGTTGTTTCGTGAAAATTGTGGTTTTCTCTCCGGGATAATTAGTGGTGGGATCCTTTTTAATCTACAATCTCTGTAAAGTAAAGTAAAACCAAGAGATAGAGGGCACTTTAATTGCGATGTAAGGTTCAGTGGATATGGAGTCGTCGCTGGAGTTGGTGTTTGTATCTTTTGATTCTGATGATCTAATTTAGCATTAGATAGGTTAGGTGTTTGATTGTTATCCGAATGCGTTGCCCTCATGGTCTCAAAGGAGGTATAAGACTGTAAAAAATGATGATCTCATAACTTGAAATATTATAAATCCTTTTCCGGGTTATCTGTATTTTGAGCAATTACGGCAATGCAACATTGAGTGAAGTTGTTAAATGTTTAAAGCATTCTCAGGTAGTGAGATTCTGTTTTGCTTTTTTCCCCGTGGTGTTAAGTGGGGCACGATGGGGGATCGAAGTTTTGTAAAGGAATATATAGAAACTACCTAATTTAGAGAATCTGTGCCCCCCGCTTAAGGAAAAAACAAGTGCAGATTTAGAGATGGGAGTGAGTCGGGGAAGATGGTGGAAGGAGGAACTTTTAGGGTGCAGGCTGGCGAAATCTTTCGTATCGGAAAATTTAATTTCATCTTTGTCGTCGAAGACGTTTAATTTCTTTCTTACAATCTACCAGATCTTAACACCCCCCCCCCCCTCAGAATCAAATTGTCCCCAAAGATGTAACCATTTTAATACAATTTCAAGTAATAAAAATCGATTGATATGGATATATATCCTCATTTTTTAACAGCTCTCTATTTTTTCCATTATAGAGCATTCAAAATTGTTCTTTTTAATTCTGAACGAGTGTTTTATTGAACCCGTGTGACCTTGAAAAGCATGATGCTTTCGTAAATTTTTTTAAAAAGCATTTTAACCCTTTACAAACTGACAAGAAATTATTAGAGAAAAAAAAACTTACTTGAATAAATCTCAATTAAGGAATTTATTTCCAAATCTTTGAGTAATTCAAAAAAGATAAAAACTTTTTTTGTTATTAGAATTAATTACGAAACCGCTGATATTCTTGTTTCATCAACGTGTTTATCAATAATTTACCCCGTTTTAGACATTTTTCATACGAAGACCATGCTTTTGCGTATCAAAGCAACTAAGATATATAAACTCCGTATGCTGGTGATGGTATATTGCTGCATAAGTAAGGGAAGTTGACGATTGTTTAAATTAAAGTAACCACGTTTATCATATAGCTTGGTTGTTAGATAACCATTAATGTCTTTTTCAAGTAAAATATCCAAATATGAAACAGACCCTGTGGTATCTTTTATTTCAAGCTCACCGGGATATACAGTGTAGTGAAATTAACCATTGTTAATTGACAATACGCTGTCGATATATTTAAATGTCGAGTTGAAGGCCACTGCAAGTGTTTTCTTTCTTTCACATATGAGATTTTGGACAAAGTTTCCTTTATATGAGTACAAAAATAGGGTTTCTAATAATGGGGCGCAATTGGTACCAATTGGAATTATATTCAACTAGATTGTTGGAAGACCTGGCCCCGAGATCATGAAACACCTAAAGCTTAAGTCAAAATTTTTATTTTATAATAAAATGTTGTAAAGACCAAGGAGACCAAAATTAAAATGTTTTTCAATATTGCTTCTCAAAATTGTTGTTGTCTACAAATTAAATAAATTCATCAATTAATCAATATTTTGTGGGTGATAGAAAATTTGACTTAAGTCTAAGTTAGTTTTATGATCTATTGGTGTGATCTCCAAAAACCACATAGATATTGTCAATTAAAAACTCATGCAAGCTTCTTTTTGATGTCAACTTCAGAGTACTTGTTGTATAATCAGAATGATAAATTTCAAGAAAGACAAAAGTGATAGATTGGGTAAAATAATTTGATAATTATACTAATCTCTTTATTTGGAATTTGTTCACTCTGATTCATCCAACTACCAACAGAAGCAGACACCACTGTAGTTTGTTCACTTTGATTCATCCAACTACCAACAAAAGCAGACACCATTCTGACTAGAGCAAGGAAACACACTACGAAAGCTATACCAGTCATGGTTACTGATACATAAGAAAATCTTAGAGTAATTTTTTCTTCTTCCTTGTATCTGATAAATTCCGTTCGCCGTTTTACGTGGTGAGTGAGGCTAACATGTTGGGATTTTAAAACTGCAATTGAATTTTGCTTAGCAACGTGTCCTGTTAAATGATAAATTATATATGTCACAAAATATATTTGCTTTGTATTTAGTTTTCAATTTTAAAAACAGCGGAACGTTAAAAATTATGAAAATGTAATTTAATGTAATTTAATGCCATTTTTAAAACCTTGTTTATTCCGGAAATAATGATAAAAGTGTAATATTACCAATACCCAATATTTCACAGAGTATTTCAAATTGTTTTTATGCGATTTTGTTGTTATGAAGAATACATTTATGATACAGTTTTGACGTAGAGGTAATGTGATGCCATATTATCAATGTCCTATCATAAAAATAATAAACAAGAATAATTGCTCGTTTTTCATAATCTGGTTACACTCATTTACTGGAACTCGTGAAAAGGTACCGGGATGACTCAAGCTAGCTCTTTATCTTCATTATATAATTCCTCCTGAATTTGCGGACCTGAGCGGCCAACAGGTGTTGGGGAGTGGAGATGTTACCCAACCTGTATGAAATGCAACCAAGACAGTCAAGATTCAGCTCTCCACTTTTTATTAAATTAAACAATCTATTTGTAATCGTTATGATTACAATAAATAACTTCTTACAATATACTAAATATTATACAAAACAGTTATTAGTTCTAATATAAAAAAATGTAACGTGTAAATAAATTAAGCCATGTGAAAATTTTAATAATTTGTCAAAAAGAACGATTCCCCAACACCTGTTGGCCGCTCGGGTCTGCCAATTCAGAAGGAATTATATAATAAAGATAAAGAGCTAGCTAGAGTCATTCCGGTACCTCTTCACGAGTTCCAGTGAATGAGTGTAACCAGATTATGAAAAATGAGCAATTATTCTTGTTTATTGTTTTTATGATAAATGGTGGAGAATCCGATCCCCTTAATTTGACCACAAATCGAGAAGAAAGTTGAAAACATTCAAATATTGAAAAAATTAGCCTTTGACAGTTCTCTAAGTCGCCCCCCCCCCCCCGCTGGATTTTCGGACAGAGGACTTGAATACAGGCGAGACACGGACCAGAGCTGTCAGACGAACGACGAGGCCAAGAGATCTGAGACAGGACCAACTAGGACTAACACGTTTTAACAAACTTGTGCCGACCGCGAGTCTAATGAAACAGACGAAACGAACTAAAACTCTTGTGCTAATTAATAGGACATTCGATCCGACTACTACCAGCCCGTCCTTTGGTGGCCAGGAAAACGACATTTTTTATATCTTTTATAATAACAACTGTAGTTCATTAGTTCTGTGCCGGAGCCCCTGCTTCCGAATCCAAGTGCCGATTTCAAGACAAATTATCCAATGATTGGACAATTTAATGTTGAGTCCTATGAGTAAGACTAAGAAAACAAAAATGAAACTGAGTACAGGCAGGATAACATTTTTTTTTGTCAAAATGCCTACCTTTAACTTGTTTTGGAAAAAAAAAATTACGACGACGGTATTTATAATGTTGTCATATTGTTGATATTTTTTTTAAGTGGGCAATGTTTTAGAATTTACCTGATATAAAGATTGTTGATGCTCATGAGGAAATATAAAGGGACTTGCAAAAGAAGAGTTCTTAAATTTATGAGACAAAATTAGAGAGAAAAAAAGCCTGTAAATGGGAAGGGCCTTGAAAGATAGTAAAGAAAACCCCGTAGACCATTGTTTAGGTTAAACAAGTTACAAAAATAAATCCTAAATGGGAAGGACCTTGAACGATAGTAAAGGAAAACCCCTAATTCCATTCATTTAGGTTAAAAGTAAAGTCACAAACTCTTTCGAGAGAATCTAATTAAAACCTATAAATGGGAAGGGCCTTGAAAGATGGTAAAGGAAACCCCGTAGACCATTGTTTAGTTTAAGCAAGTTCCAAAATAAATCCTAAATGGGAAGGGCCTTGAAAGATAGTAAAGGAAAACCCTTATACCTTTCATTTAGGTTAAAGGTTAAGTCAGGACTTTAGAATAGTCAACCAAACAAGGGGTTTGGTGAGAAATATTTGAAGGGAAAATGATCGTAATGGAGGGGATATACATGTAGTTATTTTACATTCTTCCGAGATAGTTACGAGAATCATTTCTCCTTTAATACTGACTTAACTTTGAAAGATTTTTTTTTCAAAGCAGATAAAGTATGCATCAGATATATAGGACTATATGCACTTTAAAGGGATAACGTTTTGTAATAAAAGTGTATATCTTGCGGTACCATGAAAAACATATTTATTGTCAATTGTGAATTAAGATTTTTTAACGGTTTTTATCACAACTGTATTTTTCTATAAAACGGTGCCACCACTGACCAGAGGGAGTTAGAAAAGAAAAAAACAAGACAATTTCGTACATAGTGTTTTTTGTATCTTTTGTGTATTTTGTAAATCTATACCTTTGTGTGTGTATTTAAATTGCATAACATATAGTAATAATTATGTGTCTATGTATTTCCTTTGTTAAAGCCATCTGAAAATACATAATTTTAAATAAATTTGAAATAAAAGTTAAGTCGGCGCGATAATATCAAATAAACATCACTTTGAACATTCGGTTAAATTTTATTCGCAGCAAGACAGATTATTCCGAATCATTAGCTTTTTAAACAAATCTTGGGGACAAGATTTTCGACAGTAGGGGGAATTTATCATAACAAAAATTGCACTAAAATAAGATTGTAACATGTTTTTTCTGTATTTGCACTCTTCGGCGGAGATGCGAGGTTCTGAAGTTAAAAATAAACAAACATTCTGGCAACAATAGGGTGACCATTTAACCTGAACGATTCCAAGAATATACCATTCATTAGAATGCGGTTGTTTACTTGTTAATCGGAAGATTTATTTGGTTAAGGGGAAGAAGCAACCAATGAGATTGTAGAGACCAGAGTTCAGGTGTTTGGATAAATTAACTACGGAAAACAATATTTTAAGATCATGCAAAAGATTGGATATTATTTTAAAAGTGCATTAAAGGTTTAAAAAGTACTCAAGGTCAGAATAATATTAATTAAAATTCAAACTGGAATTTAAAGTAATTATTGCATATTTCAAAGGAGTTACAAATATGGAGATGTAAATCTACAAACGTAAACCTAGTATGAAATGAACGACCGGGATAGACAAGATTTCAGTGGAAAGCTGAATCAAGACTTTCTTGGTTGCATTTCATACAGGTGAGATAATTTTCTAGACTTGCGCGGTTTTTGACAAATTATTAAAATTTTCACATGGCTTAATTTATTTACAGGTTACATTTTTTTATATCAATGTTTAGTATAATTTATATTTTATTGTCAGAAAGTATTTATTGTAATCATAACGATTACAAATAGATTGTTTAATTTAATAAAAAGTGGAAAGCTGAATCTTGACTGTCTTGGTTGTATTTCATACAGGTTGGGTAACATCTCCACTCCCCAACGCCTGTTGGCCGCTCAGGTCCGCAAATTCAAAAGGAATTATGTAATAAAGATAAAGAGTTAGCTTGAATCATCCCGGTACCTCTTCGCAAGTTCCAGTAAATGAGTGTAACCAAATTATGAAAAACGAGCAATTATTCTTGTTTATTATTTTTATGATAGTCCTTTTAAGCTGAAAAAATAAAGCTTCTAGTCATTTATAATTCATAGACAAAAAGAAACATATAAAATACAAACCTAATTGCATTTGTTGGTCAGTTATTAATTCTAAAAATATTTCAAATAATTCTGATAATTTATTGTTCCATTTCATAAATACTAACATACAATGGCTAGAATTTTAATTTTTTTTTGCAATGAAAAACGATGTAACGATACCATACAGTGATCGATTTCAAAAACAAAAATCTGTAAACAATACAAATCGAAGGAGTTAGCCTAAAACACGGATCCCTAGAAAGTGTAGCGATGGTGAGAAAGTTAAAAAAACATATTTTTAGCTTATAGGTCACAGTCAAGATCACAAGGTCATTGATCTTGGTGTCATTTGAAGAAACTTGATTAGTGATGTATGCATACCAAAAATGAAATTTCTATCTTTCACGGTTCAAAAGTTATGGTGAATCCCCTGTTGACCCGACACACCCGCTGATATCCCTATATATTTCCATTTCCAATTGTTTTCCCTGTAATAAACACTACAAAAAGTAAATCTCGTTTATTCTCCGTGATTCCTGTGGCATGTAAATTTCTCCATTGAAATACTACTGAAAGGATAAAGTTCAACCTGCATGTATATGTATGGTACATGACTGGCGTATAAATACACTGAAGAAAAAAATAGATGATTTGTTTAATTGTTTACTCAGTAATTATATATGATATATATTTTTAAAAACAAAATAAATAATGAATTATCTCCAGATCAAAAGCAAGTCACCAAGTCCACTACCACCGGGGACTCGCGACAGCGAGAACTTCACTTCCGTCAACATAGTAAACAGCCCATCTGAATAACGTGGAGAAATCGGCATCACCTCATAGATCGATCTGCACTTTATCATCTGATACAGACATCGTCCCTCAGTCATTACCATCCGACTTATTAAGCAACTCAAATTCCTCTGTTATTTTAACATCCACACAAATCTGTTTCCTGACCATGCTGACCAACTCCCGTTTCATTAACTGCTTTAAGTTATTTCCCTTGACCGCCATTTTAATGCTCATCAAGGTAGGTTTTTCTTACCAATTTGTCTTACCAAATTTTAGAAGAAGAAGCAGAGATATTGGGGAAGCAATTATCGTTGAATAATTTGTACTTTTTTCATAAAACAATGTTTCCTATCTATCCCACAATCGCCAGTATTAAAAGTTAAAGTTGGTTGAATAATGATGGAATATGAGCATGTTGAATATCAATATGGTGGCAAAGGGGTAAATAACTCTTGCTATTTCTGGCCAAGTGAAAACTATCTATTTAATATTTATATCTTTTCAAAATTTTCTGGTTTTAATGTATGCTGATTTTTTTTATGTAATGGATATATGATGAATACTGTTCTAAATGTAAAATTATCAGACTGTTTGAGGCCCGTTAGGGCAGAAAACTGTCTGATAATTTTACATATAGAATAGTATTCAGCATATATTTTACTTAAAACATTGCCATATAAATGTCCAAAAGTTACCTGGAGGAGTCCGATAATAACACAATGGGAGTTCGGGCATCGTTTTCTACTCGTCTAATAAGTAGACAAAAGAAATGAGACACTAAAACAGTGAGAGACTCTTGTTTCGTTTCATTCATTCAATGGCAGTCGTTTAGCTAAGCAGGACAGGGACCAGTGGCGAAGAATTTTTCTTACTTTGGAATTTTTATTTATTATGTGCATAAATTGATACTGAAACAGACATAATTTTGGGTGATATCATAACTATAACCAAGGAAAGTAAATATGCAGATTTTTATCCTGAAGTTTTGGTTCATACCGTGGAAATTCTCAGATTCCTTCATTTTAAAAGGGTGGTCATCGGGGAACAAACAAAAAATTATGAGATTTGCAGACTCTTTTTCAGAAAAGTGGAAAGTATTAATGTTGAGAAAGGTTTAAACTCGATTTTTTTTCATGGATTTGCTTTTTTGTAGCAGCTTTACTTCCATGTGCGTTTGCTTTGCCGTAATTTTCCTCCTAGCATTTTTCTTTTTTTTTTTTTGGTTTTTGGACATACATCTAACCTTTATTTCATTCTTCTTTTTTATTTTAAATACCGTCCGATTTTGTTATCATTGCCGTCTGATAATATATTTCAGACTGGTAATTATTATTATCGGACGGCTACAGGTAAATTTTTAGACTGTAAGAACAAAGGCATGACGTCACAGCAATGTTTTAACTATGAACGTTTGATGGTACCATAATGTTAGAGTAAGAATTTCATGGTTTAAGATATTTTGGCGATTTAAAAAATATCAATACGAAAATAATTTAAAGATTCGGTGGATGACAGCACAATATTTAACCTAAGACCTCTTTATGTTGTCTTGATGTACATAAAGATGTACAGAAAGACTAAGACTTCTTATGAATATAAAATGTATTTGATCAGTGACATAATAGACCTATTATCTTTTTTTTGCCAGTGTACTTTGAAGAAATTGCTTTAAACAAATTTCATGGGTGTTTTTACTAGTAGTTCTGGTAGTCTACATTAAACGTTTGATCCCCACTACTGGTAGTCCATTCTCGTATGCTGTTTTGAATGCATAGTTGTGAATTATTTCAAGAAATACTAGGAATCGATAACTGACCTATCAACTCCTCAAGGATCCTCCTATAGAACAACTGATTTTTCTTTAAAAAACGAAACCTGTCTTTGAATCAGATGTTCAAACTATGAATTCTTAAAAAAGAAGGGGTTACAATAAAGACCCGAGTTTATATATATATGGGGGTAACGAACCGTAACAAAGCTTAAAAGTCCATTCAAAAGTACAAATCAGAAGCAGATCAAACACAAAGCGGTGAAGAGCTTTAAAATGTATGAAAATGTCAATTTGACTTCATGATTGATTTTATTTGTTGAAAATCTCATTGTTTTGACTATAGAAATTGCAAAATGATGACGTTAAACAAAATTGTGGAAATTCTTGTTTCATAAATTTGTTTTATAAATTAGCTGTTGCTTATATGTAGAGCATGCTTTTTCTTACCCAAATCGACTGAAAGACCTTAACCCCATGTGCAGTAAGTAAGGAATATAAGTCAGGGGAATCTCTATTCATTCTATTTGATGTGTCCTGACTTTGGTCTCTTTGAGATGTTATTTCACGACCCTCAGATCACAGCTCTTTCCCAAACATTTCCCAAAACAGATCAATGATTAATTTGCGTAGTGAAAAAATAATTAAAAGTGCACAATAAAACTTCGAAAGTTTCAAGTTTTTATTTAAAAAAAGAATTACCAGTGTTAATCAATTAACACACAGTATAGGAATGTAAATGATTAAAAATATTTATTAGAAACACTATACTTTACGAACCTTTATTGTCAAAACTCTATAATGTAAAGGCGGTGAAGATAACGAGCAGGGATCTATCTTTATATTCATATAAAACAGAATTTATGCAAAATCTTATGCGTGAAAAGAATAAAACACTTGCTGTGGCCTTCAACTCGACATTTAGATATATCGACGACGTATTGTCAATTAATAATGGTCATTTCCATTCCTACGTCGGTACGATATATCCTGGTGAGCTTGAGATAAAAGATACCACAGAGTCCGACACTTCTGTTTCATACTTGGATATTTTACTTAAAAAAGACACTAATGGTAATCTAACAACCAAACTATATGATAAACGTGATGACTTTAGCTTTTCTATCGTCAACTTCCCTTACTTATGCAGCAATATACCTTCATCACCTGCATACGGAGTACATATATCTCAGTCTATTCGATACGCAAGAGCATGCTCTACGTATGAACAATTTCGAAAACGAGGTAAATTATTGACAAGCAAGTTGACGAAACAAGAATATCAGCAGTCTCGTTTAAAGTCATCATTTCGTAAGTTCTATGGTCGATACAATGACCTTGTCAGCAAATACAGTTTATCATTGAGTCAAATGCTGACTGACGTTTTTCATACCAATTGTAAGTCCATTAATTATACACTGAATTGACGACGGATTTTTTACGTTATTTCCTGATCATGACAAGGAGCACACGGCGGGTGTGACCGGTCGGCAGGGGACGCTCACTCCTCCATGGCACCTGATCCCACCTCTGATGTTTCGGGGGTCCGTTTTTGCTCTGCTTTAATTTTGTATTGTTTTATGGACTTTAAGATTGAATACTGTTCGTTATCTCCATACCCGTCTTACAAAAATCTTCATACAACATCAACATGTGTAAAGGCAAAAAAAAAAAAAAAAAAAAAAAAACCGCGGACCCCCTGAAATGACTTACTATCACTTGATTCCAATTTTTCAATCATTTTTGGTCTTTAACAAATATGAAACAATTG